>NW_026869735.1:1160000-1195000 GCF_905332965.1 Bombus pascuorum | reverse complement strand
CAAAAACGAAAACAAAAACATCATCGAGATACATCGATCAGCACGAATCGCGTACCTAGCGAAACATATCTGTTATTCTTCTATCAAATCAGAAACTTTCTTTCGATCGGTGAGAATTGTTAGTAAAGAACATTTGATATATAACTATAGCGCGGGAATTGATGTAGCTTCTCGCTCGCTTCGCTCGCTCTTATAAAACTAGCCTAACCTCAAAACCGATCCCGCGCGTCTGTAAATTATCGGAAAATCGCGGTCTTTTCGAAAAACGAACGCAAGGTGGATTGGTTTTAGGTAAGGCTATAACATTCCGAGCGAGCGCAGCGAGCGAGCAACTCGTAAAGGTGAGTCGCAACCCAATGATTTTGACCGTAGGGACTTTTAAGTATTCGCAACAGCCCTAGGAGCGACACGCCGCTGGACTTGGTCGTGTGCGATCGAAGAGCATTATGCCGCTGGACTTAGTCTCGTACAAACAAAAACCAATTAAGACAAAGACAAGGACAGAAACAAGGACAAAAACAAAAACGAAAACAAAAACAAAAACGAAAACAAAAACGAAAACAAAAACGAAAACAAACACGAAAACAAAAACGAAAACAAAAACGAAAACAAAAACGAAAACAAAAACGAAAACAAAAACGAAAACAAAAACGAAAACAAAAACGAAATCAAAAACGAAAACAAAAACGAAAACAAAAACGAAAACAAAAACGAAAACAAAAACGAAAACAAAAACGAAAACAAAAACGAAAACAAAAACGAAAACAAAAACGAAATCAAAAACGAAAACAAAAACGAAAACAAAAACGAAAACAAACACGAAAACAAAAACGAAAACAAAAACGAAAACAAAAACGAAAACAAAAACGAAAACAAAAACGAAATCAAAAACGAAAACAAACACGAAAACAAAAACGAAAACAAAAAAGAAAACAAAAACGAAAACAAAAACGAAAACAAACACGAAAACAAAAACGAAAACAAAAACGAAAACAAAAACGAAAACAAAAACGAAAACAAAAACGAAAACAAAAACGAAAACAAAAACGAAAACAAAAACGAAAACAAACACGAAAACAAAAACGAAAACAAAAACGAAAACAAAAACGAAAACAAAAAAGAAAACAAAAACGAAATCAAAAACGAAAACAAAAACGAAAACAAAAACGAAAACAAAAACGAAAACAAAAACGAAAAGGAAAACAAAAACAAAAACGAAAACAAATCCGAAAACAAAAACAAAAACGAAAACAAAAACGAAAACAAAAACGAAAACAAAAACGAAAACAAAAACGAAAACAAAAACGAAAACAAAAACGAAAACAAAAACGAAAACAAAAACGAAAACAAAAACGAAAACAAAAACATCATCGAGATACATCGATCAGCACGAATCGCGTACCTAGCGAAACATATCTGTTATTCTTCTATCAAATCAGAAACTTTCTTTCGATCGGTGAGAATTGTTAGTAAAGAACATTTGATATATAACTATAGCGCGGGAATTGATGTAGCTTCTCGCTCGCTTCGCTCGCTCTTATAAAACTAGCCTAACCTCAAAACCGATCCCGCGCGTCTGTAAATTATCGGAAAATCGCGGTCTTTTCGAAAAACGAACGCAAGGTGGATTGGTTTTAGGTAAGGCTATAACATTCCGAGCGAGCGCAGCGAGCGAGCAACTCGTAAAGGTGAGTCGCAACCCAATGATTTTGACCGTAGGGACTTTTAAGTATTCGCAACAGCCCTAGGAGCGACACGCCGCTGGACTTGGTCGTGTGCGATCGAAGAGCATTATGCCGCTGGACTTAGTCTCGTACAAACAAAAACCAATTAAGACAAAGACAAGGACAGAAACAAGGACAAAAACAAAAACACAAACAAAAACGAAAAGAAAAACAAAAACAAAAACGAAAACAAGAACGAAAACAAAAACAAAAACGAAAACAAAAACGAAAACAAAAACGAAAACAAACACGAAAACAAAAACGAAAACAAAAACGAAAACAAAAACGAAAACAAACACGAAAACAAAAACGAAAACAAAAACGAAAACAAAAACGAAAACAAAAACGAAAACAAAAACGAAAACAAAAACGAAAACAAAAACGAAATCAAAAACGAAAACAAAAACGAAAACAAAAACGAAAACAAAAACGAAAACAAAAACGAAAACAAAAACGAAAACAAAAACGAAAACAAAAAAGAAAACAAAAACGAAAACGAAAACGAAAAGGAAAACAAAAACAAAAACGAAAACAAAAACGAAAACAAAAACAAAAACGAAAACAAAAACGAAAACAAAAACGAAAACAAAAACGAAAACAAAAACGAAAACAAAAACAAAAACACAAACAAAAACGAAAAGGAAAACAAAAACAAAAACGAAAACAAAAACGAAAACAAAAACAAAAACGAAAACAAAAACGAAAACAAAAACGAAAACAAACACGAAAACAAAAACGAAAACAAAAACGAAAACAAAAACAAAAACAAAAACGAAAACAAAAACGAAAACAAAAACGAAAACAAACACGAAAACAAAAACGAAAACAAAAACGAAAACAAAAACGAAAACAAAAACGAAAACAAAAACGAAAACAAAAACGAAAACAAAAACGAAGTCAAAAACGAAAACAAAAACGAAAACAAAAACGAAAACAAAAACGAAAACGAAAACGAAAACAAAAACGAAAACAGACACGAAAACAAAAACGAAAACAAAAACGAAAACAAAAACGAAAACAAAAACGAAAACAAAAACGAAAACAAAAACGCAAACAAAAAAGAAAACAAAAACGAAAACAAAAACGAAAACAAACACGAAAAGAAAAACGAAAACAAAAACGAAAACAAAAACGAAAACAAAAACGAAAACAAAAACGAAAACAAAAAAGAAAACAAAAACGAAAACAAAAACGAAAACAAAAACGAAAACAAAAACGAAATCAAAAACGAAAACAAAAACGAAAACAAAAACGAAAACAAAAACGAAAACAAAAACGAAAACAAAAACGAAATCAAAAACGAAAACAAAAACGAAAACAAAAACGAAAACAAAAACGAAAACAAAAACGAAAACAAAAACGAAAACAAAAACGAAAACAAAAACGAAAACAAAAACGAAAACAAAAAAGAAAACAAAAACGAAAACAAAAACGAAAACAAACACGAAAACAAAAACGAAAACAAAAACGAAAACAAAAACGAAAACAAAAACGAAAACAAAAACGAAAACAAAAACGAAAACAAAAACGAAAACAAAAACGAAAACAAAAACAAAAACAAAAACAAAAACGAAAACAAAAACAAAAACAAAAACAAAAACAAAAACAAAAACAAAAACAAAAACAAAAACAAAAACAAAAACAAAAACAAAAACAAAAACAAAAACAAAAACAAAAACAAAAACAAAAACGAAAACAAAAACGAAAACAAAAACGAAAACAAAAACGAAAACAAAAACGAAAACAAAAACATCATCGAGATACATCGATCAGCACGAATCGCGTACCTAGCGAAACATATCTGTTATTCTTCTATCAAATCAGAAACTTTCTTTCGATCGGTGAGAATTGTTAGTAAAGAACATTTGATATATAACTATAGCGCGGGAATTGATGTAGCTTCTCGCTCGTTTCGCTCGCTCTTATAAAACTAGCCTAACCTCAAAACCGATCCCGCGCGTCTGTAAATTATCTGAAAATCGCGGTCTTTTCGAAAAACGAACGCAAGGTGGATTGGTTTTAGGTAAGGCTATAACATTCCGAGCGAGCGCAGCGAGCGAGCAACTCGTAAAGGTGAGTCGCAACCCAATGATTTTGAAGGTAGGGACTTTTAAGTATTCGCAACAGCCCTAGGAGCGACACGCCGCTGGACTTGGTCGTGTGCGATCGAAGAGCATTATGCCGCTGGACTTAGTCTCGTACAAACAAAAACCAATTAAGACAAAGACAAGGACAGAAACAAGGACAAAAACAAAAACACAAACAAAAACGAAAAGGAAAACAAAAACAAAAACGACAAACAAAAACGAAAACAAAAACAAAAACGAAAACAAAAACGAAAACAAAAACGAAAACAAAAACGAAAACAAAAACGAAATCAAAAACGAAAACAAAAACGAAAACAAAAACGAAAACAAAAACGAAAACAAAAACGAAAACAAAAACGAAAACAAAAACGAAAACAAAAACGAAAACAAAAACGAAAACAAACACGAAAACAAAAACGAAAACAAAAACGAAAACAAAAACGAAAACAAAAACGAAAACAAAAACGAAAACAAAAACATCATCGAGATACATCGATCAGCACGAATCGCGTACCTAGCGAAACATATCTGTTATTCTTCTATCAAATCAGAAACTTTCTTTCGATCGGTGAGAATTGTTAGTAAAGAACATTTGATATATAACTATAGCGCGGGAATTGATGTAGCTTCTCGCTCGCTTCGCTCGCTCTTATAAAACTAGCCTAACCTCAAAACCGATCCCGCGCGTCTGTAAATTATCGGAAAATCGCGGTCTTTTCGAAAAACGAACGCAAGGTGGATTGGTTTTAGGTAAGGCTATAACATTCCGAGCGAGCGCAGCGAGCGAGCAACTCGTAAAGGTGAGTCGCAACCCAATGATTTTGACCGTAGGTACGTTTAAGTATTCGCAACAGCCCTAGGAGCGACACGCCGCTGGACTTGGTCGTGTGCGATCGAAGAGCATTATGCCGCTGGACTTAGTCTCGTACAAACAAAAACCAATTAAGACAAAGACAAGGACAGAAACAAGGACAAAAACAAAAACACAAACAAAAACGAAAAGGAAAACAAAAACAAAAACGAAAACAAAAACGAAAACAAAAACAAAAACGAAAACAAAAACGAAAACAAAAACGAAAACAAACACGAAAACAAAAACGAAAACAAAAACGAAAACAAAAACGAAAACAAAAACGAAAACAAAAACGAAAACAAAAACGAAAACAAAAACACAAACAAAAACGAAAAGGAAAACAAAAACAAAAACGAAAACAAAAACGAAAACAAAAACAAAAACGAAAACAAAAACGAAAACAAAAACGAAAACAAAAACGAAAACAAAAACGAAAACAAAAACGAAAACAAAAACGAAAACAAAAACAAAAACGAAAACAAAAACGAAAACAAAAACGAAAACAAAAACGAAAACAAAAACGAAAACAAAAACGAAAACAAAAACGAAAACAAAAACGAAAACAAAAACGAAAACAAAAACGAAAACAAACACGAAAAGAAAAACGAAAACAAAAACGAAAACAAAAACGAAAACAAAAACGAAAACAAAAACATCATCGAGATACATCGATCAGTACGAATCGCGTACCTAGCGAAACATATCTGTTATTCTTCTATCAAATCAGAAACTTTCTTTCGATCGGTGAGAATTGTTAGTAAAGAACATTTGATATATAACTATAGCGCGGGAATTGATGTAGCTTCTCGCTCGCTTCGCTCGCTCTTATAAAACTAGCCTAACCTCAAAACCGATCCCGCGCGTCTGTAAATTATCGGAAAATCGCGGTCTTTTCGAAAAACGAACGCAAGGTGGATTGGTTTTAGGTAAGGCTATAACATTCCGAGCGAGCGCAGCGAGCGAGCAACTCGTAAAGGTGAGTCGCAACCCAATGATTTTGACCGTAGGGACTTTTAAGTATTCGCAACAGCCCTAGGAGCGACACGCCGCTGGACTTGGTCGTGTGCGATCGAAGAGCATTATGCCGCTGGACTTAGTCTCGTACAAACAAAAACCAATTAAGACAAAGACAAGGACAGAAACAAGGACAAAAACAAAAACGAAAACAAAAACGAAAACAAAAACGAAAACAAAAACGAAAACAAAAACGAAAACAAAAACGAAAACAAAAACGAAAACAAAAACAAAAACAAAAACGAAAACAAAAACGAAAACAAAAACGAAAACAAAAACGAAAACAAAAACAAAAACGAAAACAAAAACGAAAACAAAAACGAAAACAAACACGAAAACAAAAACGAAAACAAAAACGAAAACAAAAACGAAAACAAACACGAAAAGAAAAACGAAAACAAAAACGAAAACAAAAACGAAAACAAAAACGAAAACAACAACATCATCGAGATACATCGATCAGCACGAATCGCGTACCTAGCGAAACATATCTGTTATTCTTCTATCAAATCAGAAACTTTCTTTCGATCGGTGAGAATTGTTAGTAAAGAACATTTGATATATAACTATAGCGCGGGAATTGATGTAGCTTCTCGCTCGCTTCGCTCGCTCTTATAAAACTAGCCTAACCTCAAAACCGATCCCGCGCGTCTGTAAATTATCGGAAAATCGCGGTCTTTTCGAAAAACGAACGCAAGGTGGATTGGTTTTAGGTAAGGCTATAACATTCCGAGCGAGCGCAGCGAGCGAGCAACTCGTAAAGGTGAGTCGCAACCCAATGATTTTGACCGTAGGGACTTTTAAGTATTCGCAACAGCCCTAGGAGCGACACGCCGCTGGACTTGGTCGTGTGCGATCGAAGAGCATTATGCCGCTGGACTTAGTCTCGTACAAACAAAAACCAATTAAGACAAAGACAAGGACAGAAACAAGGACAAAAACAAAAACAAAAACGAAAACGAAAAGGAAAACAAAAACAAAAACGAAAACAAAAACGAAAACAAAAACAAAAACGAAAACAAAAACGAAAACAAAAACGAAAACAAAAACGAAAACAAACACGAAAACAAAAACGAAAACAAAAACGAAAACAAAAACGAAAACAAAAACGAAAACAAAAACGAAAACAAAAACGAAAACAAAAACGAAAACAAAAACGAAAACAAAAAAGAAAACAAAAACGAAAACAAAAACGAAAACAAAAACGAAAACAAAAACGAAAACAAAAACGAAATCAAAAACAAAAACAAAAACGAAAACAAAAACGAAAACAAAAACGAAAACAAAAACGAAAACAAAAACGAAAACAAAAACGAAAACAAAAACGAAAACAAAAACGAAAACAAAAAAGAAAACAAAAACGAAAACGAAAATGAAAACAAAAACGAAAACAAACACGAAAACAAAAACGAAAACAAAAACGAAAACAAAAACGAAAACAAAAACGAAAACAAAAACGAAAACAAAAACGAAAAGGAAAACAAAAACAAAAACGAAAACAAATACGAAAACAAAAACAAAAACGAAAACAAAAACGAAAACAAAAACGAAAACAAAAACGAAAACAAAAACGAAAACAAAAACGAAAACAAAAACGAAAACAAAAACGAAAACAACAACATCATCGAGATACATCGATCAGCACGAATCGCGTACCTAGCGAAACATATCTGTTATTCTTCTATCAAATCAGAAACTTTCTTTCGATCGGTGAGAATTGTTAGTAAAGAACATTTGATATATAACTATAGCGCGGGAATTGATGTAGCTTCTCGCTCGCTTCGCTCGCTCTTATAAATATAGCCTAACCTCAAAACCGATCCCGCGCGTCTGTAAATTATCGGAAAATCGCGGTCTTTTCGAAAAACGAACGCAAGGTGGATTGGTTTTAGGTAAGGCTATAACATTCCGAGCGAGCGCAGCGAGCGAGCAACTCGTAAAGGTGAGTCGCAACCCAATGATTTTGACCGTAGGGACTTTTAAGTATTCGCAACAGCCCTAGGAGCGACACGCCGCTGGACTTGGTCGTGTGCGATCGAAGAGCATTATGCCGCTGGACTTAGTCTCGTACAAACAAAAACCAATTAAGACAAAGACAAGGACAGAAACAAGGACAAAAACAAAAACACAAACAAAAACGAAAAGGAAAACAAAAACAAAAACGAAAACAAGAACGAAAACAAAAACAAAAACGAAAACAAAAACGAAAACAAAAACGAAAACAAACACGAAAACAAAAACGAAAACAAAAACGAAAACAAAAACGAAAACAAAAACGAAAACAAAAACGAAAACAAAAACAAAAACAAAAACGAAAACAAAAACGAAAACAAAAACGAAAACAAAAACGAAAACAAAAACGAAAACAAAAACGAAAACAAAAACGAAAACAAAAACGAAAACAAAAACGAAAACAAAAACGAAAACAAAAACGAAAACAAAAACGAAAACAAAAACGAAAACAAAAACGAAAACAAAAACGAAAACAAAAACGAAAACAAAAACGAAAACAAAAACGAAAACAAAAACGAAAACAAAAACGAAAACAAAAACGAAAACAAAAAAGAAAACAAAAACGAAAACAAAAACGAAAACAAAAACATCATCGAGATACATCGATCAGCACGACGATCAGCACGAATCGCGTACCTAGCGAAACATATCTGTTATTCTTCTATCAAATCAGAAACTTTCTTTCGATCGGTGAGAATTGTTAGTAAAGAACATTTGATATATAACTATAGCGCGGGAATTGATGTAGCTTCTCGCTCGCTTCGCTCGCTCTTATAAAACTAGCCTAACCTCAAAACCGATCCCGCGCGTCTGTAAATTATCGGAAAATCGCGGTCTTTTCGAAAAACGAACGCAAGGTGGATTGGTTTTAGGTAAGGCTATAACATTCCGAGCGAGCGCAGCGAGCGAGCAACTCGTAAAGGTGAGTCGCAACCCAATGATTTTGACCGTAGGGACTTTTAAGTAATCGCAACAGCCCTAGGAGCGACACGCCGCTGGACTTGTTCGTGTGCGATCGAAGAGCATTATGCCGCTGGACTTAGTCTCGTACAAACAAAAACCAATTAAGACAAAGACAAGGACAGAAACAAGGACAAAAACAAAAACAAAAACGAAAACAAAAACAAAAACGAAAACAAAAACGAAAACAAAAACGAAAACAAACACGAAAACAAAAACGAAAACAAAAACGAAAACAAAAACGAAAACAAAAACGAAAACAAAAACGAAAACAAAAACGAAAACAAAAACGAAATCAAAAACGAAAACAAAAACGAAAACAAAAACGAAAACAAAAACGAAAACAAAAACGAAATCAAAAACGAAAACAAAAACGAAAACAAAAACGTAAACAAAAACGAAAACAAAAACGAAAACAAAAACGAAAACAAAAACGAAAACAAAAACGAAAACAAAAACGAAAACAAAAACGAAAACAAAAACGAAAACAAAAACGAAAACAAAAACGAAAACAAAAACGAAAACAAAAACAAAAACAACAACATCATCGAGATACATCGATCAGCACGAATCGCGTACCTAGCGAATCATATCTGTTATTCTTCTATCAAATCAGAAACTTTCTTTCGATCGGTGAGAATTGTTAGTAAAGAACATTTGATATATAACTATAGCGCGGGAATTGATGTAGCTTCTCGCTCGCTTCGCTCGCTCTTATAAAACTAGCCTAACCTCAAAACCGATCCCGCGCGTCTGTAAATTATCGGAAAATCGCGGTCTTTTCGAAAAACGAACGCAAGGTGGATTGGTTTTAGGTAAGGCTATAACATTCCGAGCGAGCGCAGCGAGCGAGCAACTCGTAAAGGTGAGTCGCAACCCAATGATTTTGACCGTAGGGACTTTTAAGTATTCGCAACAGCCCTAGGAGCGACACGCCGCTGGACTTGGTCGTGTGGGATCGAAGAGCATTATGCCGCTGGACTTAGTCTCGTACAAACAAAAACCAATTAAGACAAAGACAAGGACAGAAACAAGGACAAAAACAAAAACAAAAACGAAAACAAAAACAAAAACGAAAACAAAAACGAAAACAAAAACGAAAACAAACACGAAAACAAAAACGAAAACAAAAACGAAAACAAAAACGAAAACAAAAACGAAAACAAAAACGAAAACAAAAACGAAAACAAAAACGAAAACAAAAACGAAAACAAAAACGAAAACAAAAACGAAAACAAAAACACAAACAAAAACGAAAAGGAAAACAAAAACAAAAACGAAAACAAAAACGAAAACAAAAACAAAAACGAAAACAAAAACGAAAACAAAAACGAAAACAAAAACGAAAACAAAAACGAAAACAAAAACGAAAACAAAAACGAAAACAAAAACAAAAACGAAAACAAAAACGAAAACAAAAACGAAAACAAAAACGAAAACAAAAACGAAAACAAAAACGAAAACAAAAACGAAAACAAAAACGAAAACAAAAACGAAAAGGAAAACAAAAACAAAAACGAAAACAAAAACGAAAACAAAAACAAAAACGAAAACAAAAACGAAAACAAAAAAGAAAACAAAAACGAAAACAAAAACGAAAACAAACACGAAAAGAAAAACGAAAACAAAAACGAAAACAAAAACGAAAACAAAAACGAAAACAAAAACATCATCGAGATACATCGATCAGCACGAATCGCGTACCTAGCGAAACATATCTGTTATTCTTCTATCAAATCAGAAACTTTCTTTCGATCGGTGAGAATTGTTAGTAAAGAACATTTGATATATAACTATAGCGCGGGAATTGATGTAGCTTCTCGCTCGCTTCGCTCGCTCTTATAAAACTAGCCTAACCTCAAAACCGATCCCGCGCGTCTGTAAATTATCGGAAAATCGCGGTCTTTTCGAAAAACGAACGCAAGGTGGATTGGTTTTAGGTAAGGCTATAACATTCCGAGCGAGCGCAGCGAGCGAGCAACTCGTAAAGGTGAGTCGCAACCCAATGATTTTGACCGTAGGGACTTTTAAGTATTCGCAACAGCCCTAGGAGCGACACGCCGCTGGACTTGGTCGTGTGCGATCGAAGAGCATTATGCCGCTGGACTTAGTCTCGTACAAACAAAAACCAATTAAGACAAAGACAAGGACAGAAACAAGGACAAAAACAAAAACAAAAACGAAAACAAAAACAAAAACGAAAACAAAAACGAAAACAAACACGAAAACAAACACGAAAACAAAAACGAAAACAAAAACGAAAACAAAAACGAAAACAAAAACGAAAACAAAAACGAAAACAAAAACGAAAACAAAAACGAAAACAAAAACGAAAACAAAAACAAAAACGAAAACAAAAACGAAAACGAAAACAAAAGCAAAAACGAAAACAAAAACGAAAACAAAAACGAAAACAAAAACGAAAACAAAAACGAAAACGAAAACAAAAACGAAAACAAAAACGAAAACAAAAACGAAAACAAAAACGAAAACAAAAACGAAAACAAAAACGAAAACAAAAACGAAAACAAAAACGAAAACAAAAACGAAAACAAAAACGAAAACAAAAAGGAAAACAAAAACGAAAACAAAAACGAAAACAAAAAAGAAAACAAAAACGAAAACAAAAACGAAAACAAACACGAAAACAAAAACGAAAACAAAAACGAAAACAAAAACGAAAACAAAAACGAAAACAAAAACGAAAACAAAAACGAAAACAAACACGAAAACAAAAACGAAAACAAAAACGAAAACAAAAACGAAAACAAAAACGAAAACAAAAACGAAAACAAAAACGAAAACAAACACGAAAAGAAAAACGAAAACAAAAACGAAAACAAAAACGAAAACAAAAACGAAAACAAAAACATCATCGAGATACATCGATCAGCACGAATCGCGTACCTAGCGAAACATATCTGTTATTCTTCTATCAAATCAGAAACTTTCTTTCGATCGGTGAGAATTGTTAGTAAAGAACATTTGATATATAACTATAGCGCGGGAATTGATGTAGCTTCTCGCTCGCTTCGCTCGCTCTTATAAAACTAGCCTAACCTCAAAACCGATCCCGCGCGTCTGTAAATTATCGGAAAATCGCGGTCTTTTCGAAAAACGAACGCAAGGTGGATTGGTTTTAGGTAAGGCTATAACATTCCGAGCGAGCGCAGCGAGCGAGCAACTCGTAAAGGTGAGTCGCAACCCAATGATTTTGACCGTAGGGACTTTTAAGTATTCGCAACAGCCCTAGGAGCGACACGCCGCTGGACTTGGTCGTGTGCGATCGAAGAGCATTATGCCGCTGGACTTAGTCTCGTACAAACAAAAACCAATTAAGACAAAGACAAGGACAGAAACAAGGACAAAAACAAAAACACAAACGAAAACAAAAACAAAAACGAAAACAAAAACGAAAACAAAAACGAAAACAAACACGAAAACAAAAACGAAAACAAAAACGAAAACAAAAACGAAAACAAAAACGAAAACAAAAACGAAAACAAAAACGAAAACAAAAACGAAATCAAAAACGAAAACAAAAACGAAAACAAAAACGAAAACAAAAACGAAAACAAAAACGAAATCAAAAACGAAAACAAAAACGAAAACAAAAACGAAAACAAACACGAAAACAAAAACGAAAACAAAAACGAAAACAAAAACGAAAACAAAAACGAAAACAAAAACGAAATCAAAAACGAAAACAAACACGAAAACAAAAACGAAAACAAAAAAGAAAACAAAAACGAAAACAAAAACGAAAACAAACACGAAAACAAAAACGAAAACAAAAACGAAAACAAAAACGAAAACAAAAACGAAAACAAAAACGAAAACAAAAACGAAAACAAAAACGAAAACAAACACGAAAACAAAAACGAAAACAAAAACGAAAACAAAAACGAAAACAAAAACGAAAACAAAAACGAAAACAAAAAAGAAAACAAAAACGAAAACAAAAACGAAAACAAACACGAAAACAAAAACAAAAACGAAAACAAAAACGAAAACAAAAACGAAAACAAAAACGAAAACAAAAACGAAAACAAAAACGAAAACAAAAACGAAAACAAAAACGAAAACAAACACGAAAACAAAAACGAAAACAAAAACGAAAACAAAAACGAAAACAAAAACGAAAACAAAAACGAAAACAAAAACATCATCGAGATACATCGATCAGCACGAATCGCGTACCTAGCGAAACATATCTGTTATTCTTCTATCAAATCAGAAACTTTCTTTCGATCGGTGAGAATTGTTAGTAAAGAACATTTGATATATAACTATAGCGCGGGAATTGATGTAGCTTCTCGCTCGCTTCGCTCGCTCTTATAAAACTAGCTTAACCTCAAAACCGATCCCGCGCGTCTGTAAATTATCGGAAAATCGCGGTCTTTTCGAAAAACGAACGCAAGGTGGATTGGTTTTAGGTAAGGCTATAACATTCCGAGCGAGCGCAGCGAGCGAGCAACTCGTAAAGGTGAGTCGCAACCCAATGATTTTGACCGTAGGGACTTTTAAGTATTCGCAACAGCCCTAGGAGCGACACGCCGCTGGACTTGGTCGTGTGCGATCGAAGAGCATTATGCCGCTGGACTTAGTCTCGTACAAACAAAAACCAATTAAGACAAAGACAAGGACAGAAACAAGGACAAAAACAAATACAAAATCAAAAACAAAAACAAAAACAAAAACGAAAACGAAAACAAAAACGAAAACAAACACGAAAACAAAAACGAAAACAAAAACGAAAACAAAAACGAAAACAAAAACGAAAACAAAAACGAAAACAAAAACGAAAACAAAAACGAAAACAACATCATCGAGATACATCGATCAGCACGAATCGCGTACCTAGCGAAACATATCTGTTATTCTTCTATCAAATCAGAAACTTTCTTTCGATCGGTGAGAATTGTTAGTAAAGAACATTTGATATATAACTATAGCGCGGGAATTGATGTAGCTTCTCGCTCGCTTCGCTCGCTCTTATAAAACTAGCCTAACCTCAAAACCGATCCCGCGCGTCTGTAAATTATCGGAAAATCGCGGTCTTTTCGAAAAACGAACGCAAGGTGGATTGGTTTTAGGTAAGGCTATAACATTCCGAGCGAGCGCAGCGAGCGAGCAACTCGTAAAGGTGAGTCGCAACCCAATGATTTTGACCGTAGGGACTTTTAAGTATTCGCAACAGCCCTAGGAGCGACACGCCGCTGGACTTGGTCGTGTGGGATCGAAGAGCATTATGCCGCTGGACTTAGTCTCGTACAAACAAAAACCAATTAAGACAAAGACAAGGACAGAAACAAGGACAAAAACAAAAACACAAACAAAAACGAAAAGGAAAACAAAAACAAAAACGAAAACAAAAACGAAAACAAAAACAAAAACGAAAACAAAAACGAAAACAAAAACGAAAACAAACACGAAAACAAAAACGAAAACAAAAACGAAAACAAAAACGAAAACAAAAACGAAAACAAAAACGAAAACAAAAACACAAACAAAAACGAAAAGGAAAACAAAAACAAAAACGAAAACAAAAACGAAAACAAAAACAAAAACGAAAACAAAAACGAAAACAAAAACGAAAACAAACACGAAAACAAAAAAGAAAACAAAAACGAAAACGAAAACGAAAACAAAAACGAAAACAAACACGAAAACAAAAACGAAAACAAAAACGAAAACAAAAACGAAAACAAAAAAGAAAACAAAAACGAAAACAAAAACGAAAACAAAAACGAAAACAAAAACGAAAACAAAAACGAAAACAAAAACGAAAACAACATCATCGAGATACATCGATCAGCACGAATCGCGTACCTAGCGAAACATATCTGTTATTCTTCTATCAAATCAGAAACTTTCTTTCGATCGGTGAGAATTGTTAGTAAAGAACATTTGATATATAACTATAGCGCGGGAATTGATGTAGCTTCTCGCTCGCTTCGCTCGCTCTTATAAAACTAGCCTAACCTCAAAACCGATCCCGCGCGTCTGTAAATTATCGGAAAATCGCGGTCTTTTCGAAAAACGAACGCAAGGTGGATTGGTTTTAGGTAAGGCTATAACATTCCGAGCGAGCGCAGCGAGCGAGCAACTCGTAAAGGTGAGTCGCAACCCAATGATTTTGACCGTAGGGACTTTTAAGTATTCGCAACAGCCCTAGGAGCGACACGCCGCTGGACTTGGTCGTGTGGGATCGAAGAGCATTATGCCGCTGGACTTAGTCTCGTACAAACAAAAACCAATTAAGACAAAGACAAGGACAGAAACAAGGACAAAAACAAAAACACAAACAAAAACGAAAAGGAAAACAAAAACAAAAACGAAAACAAAAACGAAAACAAAAACAAAAACGAAAACAAAAACGAAAACAAAAACGAAAACAAACACGAAAACAAAAACGAAAACAAAAACGAAAACAAAAACGAAAACAAAAACGAAAACAAAAACGAAAACAAAAACACAAACAAAAACGAAAAGGAAAACAAAAACAAAAACGAAAACAAAAACGAAAACAAAAACAAAAACGAAAACAAAAACGAAAACAAACACGAAAACAAAAAAGAAAACAAAAACGAAAACGAAAACGAAAACAAAAACGAAAACAAACACGAAAACAAAAACGAAAACAAAAACGAAAACAAAAACGAAAACAAAAACGAAAACAAAAACGAAAACAAAAACGAAAACAAAAACGAAAACAAAAACGAAAACAAAAACGAAAACAAAAACGAAAACAAAAACATCATCGAGATACATCGATCAGCACGAATCGCGTACCTAGCGAAACATATCTGTTATTCTTCTATCAAATCAGAAACTTTCTTTCGATCGGTGAGAATTGTTAGTAAAGAACATTTGATATATAACTATAGCGCGGGAATTGATGTAGCTTCTCGCTCGCTTCGCTCGCTCTTATAAAACTAGCCTAACCTCAAAACCGATCCCGCGCGTCTGTAAATTATCGGAAAATCGCGGTCTTTTCGAAAAACGAACGCAAGGTGGATTGGTTTTAGGTAAGGCTATAACATTCCGAGCGAGCGCAGCGAGCGAGCAACTCGTAAAGGTGAGTCGCAACCCAATGATTTTGACCGTAGGGACTTTTAAGTATTCGCAACAGCCCTAGGAGCGACACGCCGCTGGACTTGGTCGTGTGGGATCGAAGAGCATTATGCCGCTGGACTTAGTCTCGTACAAACAAAAACCAATTAAGACAAAGACAAGGACAGAAACAAGGACAAAAACAAAAACACAAACAAAAACGAAAAGGAAAACAAAAACAAAAACGAAAACAAAAACGAAAACAAAAACAAAAACGAAAACAAAAACGAAAACAAAAACGAAAACAAACACGAAAACAAAAACAAAAACAAAAACGAAAACAAAAACGAAAACAAAAACGAAAACAAAAACGAAAACAAAAACGAAAACAAAAACAAAAACAAAAACGAAAACAAAAACGAAAACAAAAACAAAAACGAAAACAAAAACGAAAACAAAAACGAAAACAAAAACGAAAACAAAAACGAAAACAAAAACGAAAACAAAAACGAAAACAAAAAAGAAAACAAAAACGAAAACGAAAACGAAAACAAAAACGAAAACAAACACGAAAACAAAAACGAAAACAAAAACGAAAACAAAAACGAAAACAAAAACGAAAACAAAAACGAAAACAAAAACGAAAACAAACACGAAAACGAAAACAAAAACGAAAACAAAAACGAAAACAAAAACGAAAACAAAAACGAAAACAAAAACATCATCGAGATACATCGATCAGCACGAATCGCGTACCTAGCGAAACATATCTGTTATTCTTCTATCAAATCAGAAACTTTCTTTCGATCGGTGAGAATTGTTAGTAAAGAACATTTGATATATAACTATAGCGCGGGAATTGATGTAGCTTCTCGCTCGCTTCGCTCGCTCTTATAAAACTAGCCTAACCTCAAAACCGATCCCGCGCGTCTGTAAATTATCGGAAAATCGCGGTCTTTTCGAAAAACGAACGCAAGGTGGATTGGTTTTAGGTAAGGCTATAACATTCCGAGCGAGCGCAGCGAGCGAGCAACTCGTAAAGGTGAGTCGCAACCCAATGATTTTGACCGTAGGGACTTTTAAGTATTCGCAACAGCCCTAGGAGCGACACGCCGCTGGACTTGGTCGTGTGCGATCGAAGAGCATTATGCCGCTGGACTTAGTCTCGTACAAACAAAAACCAATTAAGACAAAGACAAGGACAGAAACAAGGACAAAAACAAAAACCCAAACGAAAACAAAAACAAAAACGAAAACAAAAACGAAAACAAAAACGAAAACAAACACGAAAACAAAAACGAAAACAAAAACGAAAACAAAAACGAAAACAAAAACGAAAACAAAAACGAAAACAAAAACGAAAACAAAAACGAAATCAAAAACGAAAACAAAAACGAAAACAAAAACGAAAACAAAAACGAAAACAAAAACGAAATCAAAAACGAAAACAAAAACGAAAACAAAAACGAAAACAAACACGAAAACAAAAACGAAAACAAAAACGAAAACAAAAACGAAAACAAAAACGAAAACAAAAACGAAATCAAAAACGAAAACAAACACGAAAACAAAAACGAAAACAAAAAAGAAAACAAAAACGAAAACAAAAACGAAAACAAACACGAAAACAAAAACGAAAACAAAAACGAAAACAAAAACGAAAACAAAAACGAAAACAAAAACGAAAACAAAAACGAAAACAAAAACGAAAACAAACACGAAAACAAAAACGAAAACAAAAACGAAAACAAAAACGAAAACAAAAACGAAAACAAAAACGAAAACAAAAAAGAAAACAAAAACGAAAACAAAAACGAAAACAAACACGAAAACAAAAACAAAAACGAAAACAAAAACGAAAACAAAAACGAAAACAAAAACGAAAACAAAAACGAAAACAAAAACGAAAACAAAAACGAAAACAAAAACGAAAACAAACACGAAAACAAAAACGAAAACAAAAACGAAAACAAAAACGAAAACAAAAACGAAAACAAAAACGAAAACAAAAACATCATCGAGATACATCGATCAGCACGAATCGCGTACCTAGCGAAACATATCTGTTATTCTTCTATCAAATCAGAAACTTTCTTTCGATCGGTGAGAATTGTTAGTAAAGAACATTTGATATATAACTATAGCGCGGGAATTGATGTAGCTTCTCGCTCGCTTCGCTCGCTCTTATAAAACTAGCTTAACCTCAAAACCGATCCCGCGCGTCTGTAAATTATCGGAAAATCGCGGTCTTTTCGAAAAACGAACGCAAGGTGGATTGGTTTTAGGTAAGGCTATAACATTCCGAGCGAGCGCAGCGAGCGAGCAACTCGTAAAGGTGAGTCGCAACCCAATGATTTTGACCGTAGGGACTTTTAAGTATTCGCAACAGCCCTAGGAGCGACACGCCGCTGGACTTGGTCGTGTGCGATCGAAGAGCATTATGCCGCTGGACTTAGTCTCGTACAAACAAAAACCAATTAAGACAAAGACAAGGACAGAAACAAGGACAAAAACAAATACAAAATCAAAAACAAAAACAAAAACAAAAACGAAAACGAAAACAAAAACGAAAACAAACACGAAAACAAAAACGAAAACAAAAACGAAAACAAAAACGAAAACAAAAACGAAAACAAAAACGAAAACAAAAACGAAAACAAAAACGAAAACAACATCATCGAGATACATCGATCAGCACGAATCGCGTACCTAGCGAAACATATCTGTTATTCTTCTATCAAATCAGAAACTTTCTTTCGATCGGTGAGAATTGTTAGTAAAGAACATTTGATATATAACTATAGCGCGGGAATTGATGTAGCTTCTCGCTCGCTTCGCTCGCTCTTATAAAACTAGCCTAACCTCAAAACCGATCCCGCGCGTCTGTAAATTATCGGAAAATCGCGGTCTTTTCGAAAAACGAACGCAAGGTGGATTGGTTTTAGGTAAGGCTATAACATTCCGAGCGAGCGCAGCGAGCGAGCAACTCGTAAAGGTGAGTCGCAACCCAATGATTTTGACCGTAGGGACTTTTAAGTATTCGCAACAGCCCTAGGAGCGACACGCCGCTGGACTTGGTCGTGTGGGATCGAAGAGCATTATGCCGCTGGACTTAGTCTCGTACAAACAAAAACCAATTAAGACAAAGACAAGGACAGAAACAAGGACAAAAACAAAAACACAAACAAAAACGAAAAGGAAAACAAAAACAAAAACGAAAACAAAAACGAAAACAAAAACAAAAACGAAAACAAAAACGAAAACAAAAACGAAAACAAACACGAAAACAAAAACGAAAACAAAAACGAAAACAAAAACGAAAACAAAAACGAAAACAAAAACGAAAACAAAAACACAAACAAAAACGAAAAGGAAAACAAAAACAAAAACGAAAACAAAAACGAAAACAAAAACAAAAACGAAAACAAAAACGAAAACAAAAACGAAAACAAACACGAAAACAAAAAAGAAAACAAAAACGAAAACGAAAACGAAAACAAAAACGAAAACAAACACGAAAACAAAAACGAAAACAAAAACGAAAACAAAAACGAAAACAAAAAAGAAAACAAACACGAAAAGAAAAACGAAAACAAAAACGAAAACAAAAACGAAAACAAAAACGAAAACAAAAACATCATCGAGATACATCGATCAGCACGAATCGCGTACCTAGCGAAACATATCTGTTATTCTTCTATCAAATCAGAAACTTTCTTTCGATCGGTGAGAATTGTTAGTAAAGAACATTTGATATATAACTATAGCGCGGGAATTGATGTAGCTTCTCGCTCGCTTCGCTCGCTCTTATAAAACTAGCCTAACCTCAAAACCGATCCCGCGCGTCTGTAAATTATCGGAAAATCGCGGTCTTTTCGAAAAACGAACGCAAGGTGGATTGGTTTTAGGTAAGGCTATAACATTCCGAGCGAGCGCAGCGAGCGAGCAACTCGTAAAGGTGAGTCGCAACCCAATGATTTTGACCGTAGGGACTTTTAAGTATTCGCAACAGCCCTAGGAGCGACACGCCGCTGGACTTGGTCGTGTGGGATCGAAGAGCATTATGCCGCTGGACTTAGTCTCGTACAAACAAAAACCAATTAAGACAAAGACAAGGACAGAAACAAGGACAAAAACAAAAACACAAACAAAAACGAAAAGGAAAACAAAAACAAAAACGAAAACAAAAACGAAAACAAAAACAAAAACGAAAACAAAAACGAAAACAAAAACGAAAACAAACACGAAAACAAAAACGAAAACAAAAACGAAAACAAAAACGAAAACAAAAACGAAAACAAAAACGAAAACAAAAACACAAACAAAAACGAAAAGGAAAACAAAAACAAAAACGAAAACAAAAACGAAAACAAAAACAAAAACGAAAACAAAAACGAAAACAAAAACGAAAACAAACACGAAAACAAAAAAGAAAACAAAAACGAAAACGAAAACGAAAACAAAAACGAAAACAAACACGAAAACAAAAACGAAAACAAAAACGAAAACAAAAACGAAAACAAAAACGAAAACAAAAACGAAAACAAAAACGAAAACAAAAACGAAAACAAAAACGAAAACAAAAACGAAAACAAAAACGAAAACAAAAACATCATCGAGATACATCGATCAGCACGAATCGCGTACCTAGCGAAACATATCTGTTATTCTTCTATCAAATCAGAAACTTTCTTTCGATCGGTGAGAATTGTTAGTAAAGAACATTTGATATATAACTATAGCGCGGGAATTGATGTAGCTTCTCGCTCGCTTCGCTCGCTCTTATAAAACTAGCCTAACCTCAAAACCGATCCCGCGCGTCTGTAAATTATCGGAAAATCGCGGTCTTTTCGAAAAACGAACGCAAGGTGGATTGGTTTTAGGTAAGGCTATAACATTCCGAGCGAGCGCAGCGAGCGAGCAACTCGTAAAGGTGAGTCGCAACCCAATGATTTTGACCGTAGGGACTTTTAAGTATTCGCAACAGCCCTAGGAGCGACACGCCGCTGGACTTGGTCGTGTGGGATCGAAGAGCATTATGCCGCTGGACTTAGTCTCGTACAAACAAAAACCAATTAAGACAAAGACAAGGACAGAAACAAGGACAAAAACAAAAACACAAACAAAAACGAAAAGGAAAACAAAAACAAAAACGAAAACAAAAACGAAAACAAAAACAAAAACGAAAACAAAAACGAAAACAAAAACGAAAACAAACACGAAAACAAAAACGAAAACAAAAACGAAAACAAAAACGAAAACAAAAACGAAAACAAAAACGAAAACAAAAACGAAAACAAAAACAAAAACAAAAACGAAAACAAAAACGAAAACAAAAACAAAAACGAAAACAAAAACGAAAACAAAAACGAAAACAAAAACGAAAACAAAAACGAAAACAAAAACGAAAACAAAAACGAAAACAAAAAAGAAAACAAAAACGAAAACGAAAACGAAAACAAAAACGAAAACAAACACGAAAACAAAAACGAAAACAAAAACGAAAACAAAAACGAAAACAAAAACGAAAACAAAAACGAAAACAAAAACGAAAACAAACACGAAAACGAAAACAAAAACGAAAACAAAAACGAAAACAAAAACGAAAACAAAAACGAAAACAAAAACATCATCGAGATACATCGATCAGCACGAATCGCGTACCTAGCGAAACATATCTGTTATTCTTCTATCAAATCAGAAACTTTCTTTCGATCGGTGAGAATTGTTAGTAAAGAACATTTGATATATAACTATAGCGCGGGAATTGATGTAGCTTCTCGCTCGCTTCGCTCGCTCTTATAAAACTAGCCTAACCTCAAAACCGATCCCGCGCGTCTGTAAATTATCGGAAAATCGCGGTCTTTTCGAAAAACGAACGCAAGGTGGATTGGTTTTAGGTAAGGCTATAACATTCCGAGCGAGCGCAGCGAGCGAGCAACTCGTAAAGGTGAGTCGCAACCCAATGATTTTGACCGTAGGGACTTTTAAGTATTCGCAACAGCCCTAGGAGCGACACGCCGCTGGACTTGGTCGTGTACGATCGAAGAGCATTATGCCGCTGGACTTAGTCTCGTACAAACAAAAACCAATTAAGACAAAGACAAGGACAGAAACAAGGACAAAAACAAAAACAAAAACGAAAACAAAAACGAAAACAAAAACGAAAACAAAAACGAAAACAAAAACGAAAACAAAAACGAAAACAAAAACGAAAACAAAAACGAAAACAAAAACGAAAACAAAAACGAAAACAAAAACGAAATCAAAAACGAAAACAAAAACGAAAACAAAAACGAAAACAAAAACGAAAACAAAAACACAAACAAAAACGAAAAGGAAAACAAAAACAAAAACGAAAACAAAAACGAAAACAAAAACAAAAACGAAAACAAAAACGAAAACAAAAACGAAAACAAACACGAAAACAAAAAAGAAAACAAAAACGAAAACGAAAACGAAAACAAAAACGAAAACAAACACGAAAACAAAAACGAAAACAAAAACGAAAACAAAAACGAAAACAAAAACGAAAACAAAAACGAAAACAAAAACGAAAACAAAAACGAAAACAAAAACGAAAACAAAAACGAAAACAAAAACGAAAACAAAAACATCATCGAGATACATCGATCAGCACGAATCGCGTACCTAGCGAAACATATCTGTTATTCTTCTATCAAATCAGAAACTTTCTTTCGATCGGTGAGAATTGTTAGTAAAGAACATTTGATATATAACTATAGCGCGGGAATTGATGTAGCTTCTCGCTCGCTTCGCTCGCTCTTATAAAACTAGCCTAACCTCAAAACCGATCCCGCGCGTCTGTAAATTATCGGAAAATCGCGGTCTTTTCGAAAAACGAACGCAAGGTGGATTGGTTTTAGGTAAGGCTATAACATTCCGAGCGAGCGCAGCGAGCGAGCAACTCGTAAAGGTGAGTCGCAACCCAATGATTTTGACCGTAGGGACTTTTAAGTATTCGCAACAGCCCTAGGAGCGACACGCCGCTGGACTTGGTCGTGTGGGATCGAAGAGCATTATGCCGCTGGACTTAGTCTCGTACAAACAAAAACCAATTAAGACAAAGACAAGGACAGAAACAAGGACAAAAACAAAAACACAAACAAAAACGAAAAGGAAAACAAAAACAAAAACGAAAACAAAAACGAAAACAAAAACAAAAACGAAAACAAAAACGAAAACAAAAACGAAAACAAACACGAAAACAAAAACGAAAACAAAAACGAAAACAAAAACGAAAACAAAAACGAAAACAAAAACGAAAACAAAAACGAAAACAAAAACAAAAACAAAAACGAAAACAAAAACGAAAACAAAAACAAAAACGAAAACAAAAACGAAAACAAAAACGAAAACAAAAACGAAAACAAAAACGAAAACAAAAACGAAAACAAAAACGAAAACAAAAAAGAAAACAAAAACGAAAACAAAAACGAAAACAAAAACGAAAACAAACACGAAAACAAAAACGAAAACAAAAACGAAAACAAAAACGAAAACAAAAACGAAAACAAAAACGAAAACAAAAACGAAAACAAACACGAAAACGAAAACAAAAACGAAAACAAAAACGAAAACAAAAACGAAAACAAAAACGAAAACAAAAACATCATCGAGATACATCGATCAGCACGAATCGCGTACCTAGCGAAACATATCTGTTATTCTTCTATCAAATCAGAAACTTTCTTTCGATCGGTGAGAATTGTTAGTAAAGAACATTTGATATATAACTATAGCGCGGGAATTGATGTAGCTTCTCGCTCGCTTCGCTCGCTCTTATAAAACTAGCCTAACCTCAAAACCGATCCCGCGCGTCTGTAAATTATCGGAAAATCGCGGTCTTTTCGAAAAACGAACGCAAGGTGGATTGGTTTTAGGTAAGGCTATAACATTCCGAGCGAGCGCAGCGAGCGAGCAACTCGTAAAGGTGAGTCGCAACCCAATGATTTTGACCGTAGGGACTTTTAAGTATTCGCAACAGCCCTAGGAGCGACACGCCGCTGGACTTGGTCGTGTACGATCGAAGAGCATTATGCCGCTGGACTTAGTCTCGTACAAACAAAAACCAATTAAGACAAAGACAAGGACAGAAACAAGGACAAAAACAAAAACAAAAACGAAAACAAAAACGAAAACAAAAACGAAAACAAAAACGAAAACAAAAACGAAAACAAAAACGAAAACAAAAACGAAAACAAAAACGAAAACAAAAACGAAAACAAAAACGAAAACAAAAACGAAATCAAAAACGAAAACAAAAACGAAAACAAAAACGAAAACAAAAACGAAAACAAAAACGAAAACAAAAACGAAAACAAAAACGAAAACAAAAACGAAAACAAAAACGAAAACAAAAAAGAAAACAAAAACGAAAACGAAAACGAAAACAAAAACGAAAACAAACACGAAAACAAAAACGAAAACAAAAACGAAAACAAAAACGAAAACAAAAACGAAAACAAAAACGAAATCAAAAACGAAAACAAAAACGAAAACAAAAACACAAACAAAAACGAAAAGGAAAACAAAAACAAAAACAAAAACGAAAACAAAAACGAAAACAAAAACGAAAACAAAAACGAAAACGAAAACGAAAACAAAAAAGAAAACAAAAACGAAAACGAAAACGAAAACAAAAACGAAAACAAACACGAAAACAAAAACGAAAACAAAAACGAAAACAAAAACGAAAACAAAAACGAAAACAAAAACGAAAACAAAAACGAAAACAAAAACGAAAAGAAAAACGAAAACAAAAACGAAAACAAAAACGAAAACAAAAACGAAAACAACAACATCATCGAGATACATCGATCAGCACGAATCGCGTACCTAGCTAAACATATCTGTTATTCTTCTATCAAATCAGAAACTTTCTTTCGATCGGTGAGAATTGTTAGTAAAGAACATTTGATATATAACTATAGCGCGGGAATTGATGTAGCTTCTCGCTCGCTTCGCTCGCTCTTACACAACTAGCCTAACCTCAAAACCGATCCCGCGCGTCTGTAAATTATCGGAAAATCGCGGTCTTTTCGAAAAACGAACGCAAGGTGGATTGGTTTTAGGTAAGGCTATAACATTCCGAGCGAGCGCAGCGAGCGAGCAACTCGTAAAGGTGAGTCGCAACCCAATGATTTTGACCGTAGGGACTTTTAAGTATTCGCAACAGCCCTAGGAGCGACACGCCGCTGGACTTGGTCGTGTGGGATCGAAGAGCATTATGCCGCTGGACTTAGTCTCGTACAAACAAAAACCAATTAAGACAAAGACAAGGACAGAAACAAGGACAAAAACAAAAACACAAACGAAAACAAAAACAAAAACGAAAACAAAAACGAAAACAAAAACGAAAACAAACACGAAAACAAAAACGAAAACAAAAACGAAAACAAAAACGAAAACAAAAACGAAAACAAAAACGAAAACAAAAACGAAAACAAAAACGAAATCAAAAACGAAAACAAAAACGAAAACAAAAACGAAAACAAAAACGAAAACAAAAACGAAATCAAAAACGAAAACAAAAACGAAAACAAAAACGAAAACAAACACGAAAACAAAAACGAAAACAAAAACGAAAACAAAAACGAAAACAAAAACGAAAACAAAAACGAAATCAAAAACGAAAACAAACACGAAAACAAAAACGAAAACAAAAAAGAAAACAAAAACGAAAACAAAAACGAAAACAAACACGAAAACAAAAACGAAAACAAAAACGAAAACAAAAACGAAAACAAAAACGAAAACAAAAACGAAAACAAAAACGAAAACAAAAACGAAAACAAACACGAAAACAAAAACGAAAACAAAAACGAAAACAAAAACGAAAACAAATACGAAAACAAAAAAGAAAACAAAAACGAAAACGAAAACGAAAACAAAAACGAAAACAAACACGAAAACAAAAACGAAAAAAAAAACAAAAAAAAAAAAAAAAAAAAAAACAAAAACAAAAACGAAAACAAAAACAAAAAAAAAAACGAAAACAAAAACAAAAACAAAAACGAAAACAAAAACGAAAACAAAAAAGAAAACAAAAACGAAAACAAAAACGAAAACAAAAACATCATCGAGATACATCGATCAGCACGAATCGCGTACCTAGCGAAACATATCTGTTATTCTTCTATCAAATCAGAAACTTTCTTTCGATCGGTGAGAATTGTTAGTAAAGAACATTTGATATATAACTATAGCGCGGGAATTGATGTAGCTTCTCGCTCGCTTCGCTCGCTCTTATAAAACTAGCCTAACCTCAAAACCGATCCCGCGCGTCTGTAAATTATCGGAAAATCGCGGTCTTTTCGAAAAACGAACGCAAGGTGGATTGGTTTTAGGTAAGGCTATAACATTCCGAGCGAGCGCAGCGAGCGAGCAACTCGTAAAGGTGAGTCGCAACCCAATGATTTTGACCGTAGGGACTTTTAAGTATTCGCAACAGCCCTAGGAGCGACACGCCGCTGGACTTGGTCGTGTGGGATCGAAGAGCATTATGCCGCTGGACTTAGTCTCGTACAAACAAAAACCAATTAAGACAAAGACAAGGACAGAAACAAGGACAAAAACAAAAACAAAAACGAAAACAAAAACAAAAACGAAAACAAAAACGAAAACAAAAACGAAATCAAAAACGAAAACAAAAACGAAAACAAAAACGAAAACAAAAACGAAAACAAAAACGAAAACAAAAACGAAAACAAAAACACAAACAAAAACGAAAAGGAAAACAAAAACAAAAACGAAAACAAAAACGAAAACAAAAACAAAAACGAAAACAAAAACGAAAACAAAAACGAAAACAAAAACGAAAACAAAAACGAAAACAAAAACGAAAACGAAAACAAAAACGAAAACAAAATCGAAAACAAAAACGAAAACAAAAACGAAAACAAAAACGAAAACAAAAACGAAAACAAAAACGAAAACAAAAACGAAAACAAAAACGAAAACAAAAAAGAAAACAAAAACGAAAACAAAAACGAAAACAAAAAAGAAAACAAAAACGAAAACAAAAACGAAAACAAACACGAAAAGAAAAACGAAAACAAAAACGAAAACAAAAACGAAAACAAAAACGAAAACAAAAACATCATCGAGATACATCGATCAGCACGAATCGCGTACCTAGCGAAACATATCTGTTATTCTTCTATCAAATCAGAAACTTTCTTTCGATCGGTGAGAATTGTTAGTAAAGAACATTTGATATATAACTATAGCGCGGGAATTGATGTAGCTTCTCGCTCGCTTCGCTCGCTCTTATAAAACTAGCCTAACCTCAAAACCGATCCCGCGCGTCTGTAAATTATCGGAAAATCGCGGTCTTTTCGAAAAACGAACGCAAGGTGGATTGGTTTTAGGTAAGGCTATAACATTCCGAGCGAGCGCAGCGAGCGAGCAACTCGTAAAGGTGAGTCGCAACCCAATGATTTTGACCGTAGGGACTTTTAAGTATTCGCAACAGCCCTAGGAGCGACACGCCGCTGGACTTGGTCGTGTGCGATCGAAGAGCATTATGCCGCTGGACTTAGTCTCGTACAAACAAAAACCAATTAAGACAAAGACAAGGACAGAAACAAGGACAAAAACAAAAACAAAAACGAAAACAAAAACAAAAACGAAAACAAAAACGAAAACAAAAACGAAAACAAAAACGAAAACAAAAACGAAAAGGAAAACAAAAACAAAAACAAAAACGAAAACAAAAACGAAAACAAAAACAAAAACGAAAACAAAAACGAAAACAAAAACGAAAACAAAAACGAAATCAAAAACGAAAACAAAAACGAAAACAAAAACGAAAACAAAAACGAAAACAAAAACGAAAACAAAAACGAAAACAAAAACGAAAACAAAAACGAAAACAAAAACGAAAACAAAAAAGAAAACAAAAACGAAAACGAAAACGAAAACAAAAACGAAAACAAACACGAAAACAAAAACGAAAACAAAAACGAAAACAAAAACGAAAACAAAAACGAAAACAAAAACGAAAACAAAAACGAAAACAAAAACGAAAACAAAAACGAAAACAAAAACGAAAACAAAAACGAAAACAAAAACGAAAACAAAAACATCATCGAGATACATCGATCAGCACGAATCGCGTACCTAGCGAAACATATCTGTTATTCTTCTATCAAATCAGAAACTTTCTTTCGATCGGTGAGAATTGTTAGTAAAGAACATTTGATATATAACTATAGCGCGGGAATTGATGTAGCTTCTCGCTCGCTTCGCTCGCTCTTATAAAACTAGCCTAACCTCAAAACCGATCCCGCGCGTCTGTAAATTATCGGAAAATCGCGGTCTTTTCGAAAAACAAACGCAAGGGGGATTGGTTTTAGGTAAGGCTATAACATTCCGAGCGAGCGCAGCGAGCGAGCAACTCGTAAAGGTGAGTCGCAACCCAATGATTTTGACCGTAGGGACTTTTAAGTATTCGCAACAGCCCTAGGAGCGACACGCCGCTGGACTTGGTCGTGGGGGATCGAAGAGCATTATGCCGCTGGACTTAGTCTCGTACAAACAAAAACCAATTAAGACAAAGACAAGGACAGAAACAAGGAGAAAAACAAAAACACAAACAAAAACGAAAAGGAAAACAAAAACAAAAACGAAAAGGAAAACAAAAACAAAAACGAAAACAAAAACGAAAACAAAAACAAAAACGAAAACAAAAACGAAAACAAAAACGAAAACAAACACGAAAACAAAAACGAAAACAAAAACGAAAACAAAAACGAAAACAAAAACGAAAACAAAAACGAAAACAAAAACACAAACAAAAACGAAAAGGAAAACAAAAACAAAAACGAAAACAAAAACGAAAACAAAAACAAAAACGAAAACAAAAAAGGAAACAAAAACGAAAACAAAAACGAAAACAAAAACGAAAACAAAAACGAAAACAAAAACAAAAACGAAAACAAAAACGAAAACAAAAACGAAAACAAAAACGAAAACAAAAACGAAAACAAAAACGAAAACAAAAACGAAAACAAAAACGAAAACAAAAAAGAAAACAAAAACGAAAACAGAAACGAAAACAAAAAAGAAAACAAAAACGAAAACAGACACGAAAAGAAAAACGAAAACAAAAACGAAAACAAAAACGAAAACAAAAACGAAAACAACAACATCATCGAGATACATCGATCAGCACGAATCGCGTACCTAGCGAAACATATCTGTTATTCTTCTATCAAATCAGAAACTTTCTTTCGATCGGTGAGAATTGTTAGTAAAGAACATTTGATATATAACTATAGCGCGGGAATTGATGTAGCTTCTCGCTCGCTTCGCTCGCTCTTATAAAACTAGCCTAACCTCAAAACCGATCCCGCGCGTCTGTAAATTATCGGAAAATCGCGGTCTTTTCGAAAAACGAACGCAAGGTGGATTGGTTTTAGGTAAGGCTATAACATTCCGAGCGAGCGCAGCGAGCGAGCAACTCGTAAAGGTGAGTCGCAACCCAATGATTTTGACCGTAGGGACTTTTAAGTATTCGCAACAGCCCTAGGAGCGACACGCCGCTGGACTTGGTCGTGTGGGATCGAAGAGCATTATGCCGCTGGACTTAGTCTCGTACAAACAAAAACCAATTAAGACAAAGACAAGGACAGAAACAAGGACAAAAACAAAAACAAAAACGAAAACAAAAACAAAAACGAAAACAAAAACGAAAACAAAAACGAAATCAAAAACGAAAACAAAAACGAAAACAAAAACGAAAACAAAAACGAAAACAAAAACGAAAACAAAAACGAAAACAAAAACACAAACAAAAACGAAAAGGAAAACAAAAACAAAAACGAAAACAAAAACGAAAACAAAAACAAAAACGAAAACAAAAACGAAAACAAAAACGAAAACAAAAACGAAAACAAAAACGAAAACAAAAACGAAAACGAAAACAAAAACGAAAACAAAATCGAAAACAAAAACGAAAACAAAAACGAAAACAAAAACGAAAACAAAAACGAAAACAAAAACGAAAACAAAAACGAAAACAAAAACGAAAACAAAAAAGAAAACAAAAACGAAAACAAAAACGAAAACAAAAAAGAAAACAAAAACGAAAACAAAAACGAAAACAAACACGAAAAGAAAAACGAAAACAAAAACGAAAACAAAAACGAAAACAAAAACGAAAACAAAAACATCATCGAGATACATCGATCAGCACGAATCGCGTACCTAGCGAAACATATCTGTTATTCTTCTATCAAATCAGAAACTTTCTTTCGATCGGTGAGAATTGTTAGTAAAGAACATTTGATATATAACTATAGCGCGGGAATTGATGTAGCTTCTCGCTCGCTTCGCTCGCTCTTATAAAACTAGCCTAACCTCAAAACCGATCCCTCGCGTCTGTAAATTATCGGAAAATCGCGGTCTTTTCGAAAAACGAACGCAAGGTGGATTGGTTTTAGGTAAGGCTATAACATTCCGAGCGAGCGCAGCGAGCGAGCAACTCGTAAAGGTGAGTCGCAACCCAATGATTTTGACCGTAGGGACTTTTAAGTATTCGCAACAGCCCTAGGAGCGACACGCCGCTGGACTTGGTCGTGTGCGATCGAAGAGCATTATGCCGCTGGACTTAGTCTCGTACAAACAAAAACCAATTAAGACAAAGACAAGGACAGAAACAAGGACAAAAACAAAAACAAAAACGAAAACAAAAACAAAAACGAAAACAAAAACGAAAACAAAAACGAAAACAAACACGAAAACAAAAACGAAAACAAAAACGAAAACAAAAACGAAAACAAAAACGAAAACAAAAACGAAAACAAAAACGAAATCAAAAACGAAATCAAAAACGAAAACAAAAACGAAAACAAAAACGAAAACAAAAACGAAAACAAAAACGAAAACAAAAACGAAAACAAAAACGAAAACAAAAACGAAAACAAAAACGAAAACAAAAAAAAAACAAAAACGAAAACGAAACCGAAAACAAAAACGAAAACAAACACGAAAAGAAAAACGAAAACAAAAACGAAAACAAAAACGAAAACAAAAACGAAAACAAACACGAAAACAAAAACGAAAACAAAAACGAAAACAAAAACGAAAACAAAAACGAAAACAAAAACGAAAACAAAAACACAAACAAAAACGAAAAGGAAAACAAAAACAAAAACGAAAACAAAAACGAAAACAAAAACAAAAACGAAAACAAAAACGAAAACAAAAACGAAAACAAAAACGAAAACAAAAACGAAAACAAAAACGAAAACAAAAACGAAAACAAAAACGAAAACGAAAACAAAAACGAAAACAAAAACGAAAACAAAAACGAAAACAAAAACGAAAACAAAAACGAAAACAAAAACGAAAACAAAAACAAAAACAAAAACGAAAACAAAAACGAAAACAAAAACGAAAACAAACACTAAAACAAAAACGAAAACAAAAACGAAAACAAAAACGAAAACAAAAACGAAAACAAAAACGAAAACAAAAACGAAAACAAAAACGAAAACAAAAACGAAAACAAAAACGAAAAGGAAAACAAAAACAAAAACAAAAACGAAAACAAAAACGAAAACAAAAACAAAAACGAAAACAAAAACGAAAACAAAAACGAAAACAAAAACGAAATCAAAAACGAAAACAAAAACGAAAACAAAAACGAAAACAAAAACGAAAACAAAAACGAAAACAAAAACGAAAACAAAAACGAAAACAAAAACGAAAACAAAAACGAAAGCAAAAAAGAAAACAAAAACGAAAACGAAAACGAAAACAAAAACGAAAACAAACACGAAAACAAAAACGAAAACAAAAACGAAAACAAAAACGAAAACAAAAACGAAAACAAAAACGAAAACAAAAACGAAAACAAAAACGAAAACAAAAACGAAAACAAAAACGAAAACAAAAACGAAAACAAAAACGAAAACAAAAACATCATCGAGATACATCGATCAGCACGAATCGCGTACCTAGCGAAACATATCTGTTATTCTTCTATCAAATCAGAAACTTTCTTTCGATCGGTGAGAATTGTTAGTAAAGAACATTTGATATATAACTATAGCGCGGGAATTGATGTAGCTTCTCGCTCGCTTCGCTCGCTCTTATAAAACTAGCCTAACCTCAAAACCGATCCCGCGCGTCTGTAAATTATCGGAAAATCGCGGTCTTTTCGAAAAACAAACGCAAGGTGGATTGGTTTTAGGTAAGGCTATAACATTCCGAGCGAGCGCAGCGAGCGAGCAACTCGTAAAGGTGAGTCGCAACCCAATGATTTTGACCGTAGGGACTTTTAAGTATTCGCAACAGCCCTAGGAGCGACACGCCGCTGGACTTGGTCGTGTGCGATCGAAGAGCATTATGCCGCTGGACTTAGTCTCGTACAAACAAAAACCAATTAAGACAAAGACAAGGACAGAAACAAGGACAAAAACAAAAACACAAACAAAAACGAAAAGGAAAACAAAAACAAAAACGAAAAGGAAAACAAAAACAAAAACGAAAACAAAAACGAAAACAAAAACAAAAACGAAAACAAAAACGAAAACAAAAACGAAAACAAACACGAAAACAAAAACGAAAACAAAAACGAAAACAAAAACGAAAACAAAAACGAAAACAAAAACGAAAACAAAAACACAAACAAAAACGAAAAGGAAAACAAAAACAAAAACGAAAACAAAAACGAAAACAAAAACAAAAACGAAAACAAAAAAGGAAACAAAAACGAAAACAAAAACGAAAACAAAAACGAAAACAAAAACGAAAACAAAAACAAAAACGAAAACAAAAACGAAAACAAAAACGAAAACAAAAACGAAAACAAAAACGAAAACAAAAACGAAAACAAAAACGAAAACAAAAACGAAAACAAAAAAGAAAACAAAAACGAAAACAGAAACGAAAACAAAAAAGAAAACAAAAACGAAAACAGACACGAAAAGAAAAACGAAAACAAAAACGAAAACAAAAACGAAAACAAAAACGAAAACAACAACATCATCGAGATACATCGATCAGCACGAATCGCGTACCTAGCGAAACATATCTGTTATTCTTCTATCAAATCAGAAACTTTCTTTCGATCGGTGAGAATTGTTAGTAAAGAACATTTGATATATAACTATAGCGCGGGAATTGATGTAGCTTCTCGCTCGCTTCGCTCGCTCTTATAAAACTAGCCTAACCTCAAAACCGATCCCGCGCGTCTGTAAATTATCGGAAAATCGCGGTCTTTTCGAAAAACGAACGCAAGGTGGATTGGTTTTAGGTAAGGCTATAACATTCCGAGCGAGCGCAGCGAGCGAGCAACTCGTAAAGGTGAGTCGCAACCCAATGATTTTGACCGTAGGGACTTTTAAGTATTCGCAACAGCCCTAGGAGCGACACGCCGCTGGACTTGGTCGTGTGGGATCGAAGAGCATTATGCCGCTGGACTTAGTCTCGTACAAACAAAAACCAATTAAGACAAAGACAAGGACAGAAACAAGGACAAAAACAAAAACAAAAACGAAAACAAAAACAAAAACGAAAACAAAAACGAAAACAAAAACGAAAACAAACACGAAAACAAAAACGAAAACAAAAACGAAAACAAAAACGAAAACAAAAACGAAAACAAAAACGAAAACAAAAACGAAAACAAAAACGAAATCAAAAACGAAAACAAAAACGAAAACAAAAACGAAAACAAAAACGAAAACAAAAACGAAAACAAAAACGAAAACAAAAACGAAAACGAAAACGAAAACAAAAACGAAAACAAAAACGAAAACAAAAACGAAATCAAAAACGAAAACAAAAACGAAAACAAAAACGAAAACAAAAACGAAAACAAAAACGAAAACAAAAACGAAAACAAAAACGAAAACAAAAACGAAAACAAAAAAGAAAACAAAAACGAAAACAAAAACGAAAACAAAAACGAAAACAAACACGAAAACGAAAACAAAAACGAAAACAAAAACGAAAACAAAAACGAAAACAAAAACGAAAACAAAAACGAAAACAAAAACGAAATCAAAAACGAAAACAAAAACGAAAACAAAAACGAAAACAAAAACGAAAACAAAAACGAAATCAAAAACGAAAACAAAAACGAAAACAAAAACGTAAACAAAAACGAAAACAAAAACGAAAACAAAAACGAAAACAAAAACGAAAACAAAAACGAAAACAAAAACGAAAACAAAAACGAAAACAAAAACGAAATCAAAAACGAAAACAAAAACGAAAACAAAAACGAAAACAAAAACAAAAACAACAACATCATCGAGATACATCGATCAGCACGAATCGCGTACCTAGCGAATCATATCTGTTATTCTTCTATCAAATCAGAAACTTTCTTTCGATCGGTGAGAATTGTTAGTAAAGAACATTTGATATATAACTATAGCGCGGGAATTGATGTAGCTTCTCGCTCGCTTCGCTCGCTCTTATAAAACTAGCCTAACCTCAAAACCGATCCCGCGCGTCTGTAAATTATCGGAAAATCGCGGTCTTTTCGAAAAACGAACGCAAGGTGGATTGGTTTTAGGTAAGGCTATAACATTCCGAGCGAGCGCAGCGAGCGAGCAACTCGTAAAGGTGAGTCGCAACCCAATGATTTTGACCGTAGGGACTTTTAAGTATTCGCAACAGCCCTAGGAGCGACACGCCGCTGGACTTGGTCGTGTGGGATCGAAGAGCATTATGCCGCTGGACTTAGTCTCGTACAAACAAAAACCAATTAAGACAAAGACAAGGACAGAAACAAGGACAAAAACAAAAACAAAAACGAAAACAAAAACAAAAACGAAAACAAAAACGAAAACAAAAACGAAAACAAACACGAAAACAAAAACGAAAACAAAAACGAAAACAAAAACGAAAACAAAAACGAAAACAAAAACGAAAACAAAAACGAAAACAAAAACGAAAACAAAAACGAAAACAAAAACGAAAACAAAAACGAAAACAAAAACACAAACAAAAACGAAAAGGAAAACAAAAACAAAAACGAAAACAAAAACGAAAACAAAAACAAAAACGAAAACAAAAACGAAAACAAAAACGAAAACAAAAACGAAAACAAAAACGAAAACAAAAACGAAAACAAAAACGAAAACAAAAACAAAAACAAAAACGAAAACAAAAACGAAAACAAAAACGAAAACAAAAACGAAAACAAAAACGAAAACAAAAACGAAAACAAAAACGAAAACAAAAACGAAAACAAAAACGAAAAGGAAAACAAAAACAAAAACGAAAACAAATCCGAAAAAAAAAACAAAA
>NW_026869735.1:1115000-1157500 GCF_905332965.1 Bombus pascuorum | reverse complement strand
AAACGAAAACAAACACGAAAACAAAAACGAAAACAAAAACAAAAACGAAAACAAAAACGAAAACAAAAACGAAAACAAAAACGAAAACAAAAACGAAAACAAAAACGAAAACAAAAACACAAACAAAAACGAAAAGGAAAACAAAAACAAAAACGAAAACAAAAACGAAAACAAAAACAAAAACAAAAACGAAAACAAAAACGAAAACAAAAACGAAAACAAAAACGAAAACAAAAACGAAAACAAAAACGAAAACGAAAACAAAAACGAAAACAAAAACGAAAACAAAAACGAAAACAAAAACGAAAACAAAAACGAAAACAAAAACGAAAACAAAAACGAAAACAAAAACGAAAACAAAAACGAAAACAAAAAAGAAAACAAAAACGAAAACAAAAACGAAAACAAAAACGAAATCAAAAACGAAAACAAAAACGAAAACAAAAACGAAAACAAAAACGAAAACAAAAACGAAAACAAAAACGAAAACAAAAACGAAAACAAAAACGAAAACAAAAACGAAAACGAAAACGAAAACGAAAACGAAAACGAAAACGAAAACGAAAACGAAAACGAAAACAAAAACGAAAACAAAAACAAAAACAAAAACGAAAACAAAAACGAAAACAAAAAAGAAAACAAAAACGAAAACAAAAACGAAAACAAACACGAAAACAAAAACGAAAACAAAAACGAAAACAAAAACGAAAACAAAAACGAAAACAAAAACGAAAACAAAAACGAAAACAAAAACGATATCAAAAACGAAAACAAAAACGAAAACAAAAACGAAAACAAAAACGAAAACAAAAACGAAAACAAAAACGAAAACAAAAACGAAAACGAAAACGAAAACAAAAAAGAAAACAAAAACGAAAACGAAAACGAAAACAAAAACGAAAACAAACACGAAAACAAAAACGAAAACAAAAACGAAAACAAAAACGAAAACAAAAACGAAAACAAAAACGAAAACAAAAACGAAAACAAAAACGAAAAGAAAAACGAAAACAAAAACGAAAACAAAAACGAAAACAAAAACGAAAACAACAACATCATCGAGATACATCGATCAGCACGAATCGCGTACCTAGCTAAACATATCTGTTATTCTTCTATCAAATCAGAAACTTTCTTTCGATCGGTGAGAATTGTTAGTAAAGAACATTTGATATATAACTATAGCGCGGGAATTGATGTAGCTTCTCGCTCGCTTCGCTCGCTCTTACAAAACTAGCCTAACCTCAAAACCGATCCCGCGCGTCTGTAAATTATCGGAAAATCGCGGTCTTTTCGAAAAACGAACGCAAGGTGGATTGGTTTTAGGTAAGGCTATAACATTCCGAGCGAGCGCAGCGAGCGAGCAACTCGTAAAGGTGAGTCGCAACCCAATGATTTTGACCGTAGGGACTTTTAAGTATTCGCAACAGCCCTAGGAGCGACACGCCGCTGGACTTGGTCGTGTGGGATCGAAGAGCATTATGCCGCTGGACTTAGTCTCGTACAAACAAAAACCAATTAAGACAAAGACAAGGACAGAAACAAGGACAAAAACAAAAACACAAACGAAAACAAAAACAAAAACGAAAACAAAAACGAAAACAAAAACGAAAACAAACACGAAAACAAAAACGAAAACAAAAACGAAAACAAAAACGAAAACAAAAACGAAAACAAAAACGAAAACAAAAACGAAAACAAAAACGAAATCAAAAACGAAAACAAAAACGAAAACAAAAACGAAAACAAAAACGAAAACAAAAACGAAATCAAAAACGAAAACAAAAACGAAAACAAAAACGAAAACAAACACGAAAACAAAAACGAAAACAAAAACGAAAACAAAAACGAAAACAAAAACGAAAACAAAAACGAAATCAAAAACGAAAACAAACACGAAAACAAAAACAAAAAAAAAAAAAAAAACAAAAAAGAAAACAAAAAAGAAAACAAACACGAAAACAAAAACGAAAACAAAAACGAAAACAAAAACGAAAACAAAAACGAAAACAAAAACGAAAACAAAAACGAAAACAAAAACGAAAACAAACACGAAAACAAAAACGAAAACAAAAACGAAAACAAAAACGAAAACAAATACGAAAACAAAAAAGAAAACAAAAACGAAAACGAAAACGAAAACAAAAACGAAAACAAACACGAAAACAAAAACGAAAACAAAAACAAAAACAAAAACAAAATCAAAAACAAAAACAAAAACGAAAACAAAAACGAAAACAAAAACGAAAACAAAAACAAAAACAAAAACGAAAACAAAAACGAAAACAAAAAAGAAAACAAAAACGAAAACAAAAACGAAAACAACAACATCATCGAGATACATCGATCAGCACGAATCGCGTACCTAGCGAAACATATCTGTTATTCTTCTATCAAATCAGAAACTTTCTTTCGATCGGTGAGAATTGTTAGTAAAGAACATTTGATATATAACTATAGCGCGGGAATTGATGTAGCTTCTCGCTCGCTTCGCTCGCTCTTATAAAACTAGCCTAACCTCAAAACCGATCCCGCGCGTCTGTAAATTATCGGAAAATCGCGGTCTTTTCGAAAAACGAACGCAAGGTGGATTGGTTTTAGGTAAGGCTATAACATTCCGAGCGAGCGCAGCGAGCGAGCAACTCGTAAAGGTGAGTCGCAACCCAATGATTTTGACCGTAGGGACTTTTAAGTATTCGCAACAGCCCTAGGAGCGACACGCCGCTGGACTTGGTCGTGTGGGATCGAAGAGCATTATGCCGCTGGACTTAGTCTCGTACAAACAAAAACCAATTAAGACAAAGACAAGGACAGAAACAAGGACAAAAACAAAAACAAAAACGAAAACAAAAACAAAAACGAAAACAAAAACGAAAACAAAAACGAAATCAAAAACGAAAACAAAAACGAAAACAAAAACGAAAACAAAAACGAAAACAAAAACGAAAACAAAAACGAAAACAAAAACACAAACAAAAACGAAAAGGAAAACAAAAACAAAAACGAAAACAAAAACGAAAACAAAAACAAAAACGAAAACAAAAACGAAAACAAAAACGAAAACAAAAACGAAAACAAAAACGAAAACAAAAACGAAAACGAAAACAAAAACGAAAACAAAATCGAAAACAAAAACGAAAACAAAAACGAAAACAAAAACGAAAACAAAAACGAAAACAAAAACGAAAACAAAAACGAAAACAAAAACGAAAACAAAAAAGAAAACAAAAACGAAAACAAAAACGAAAACAAAAAAGAAAACAAAAACGAAAACAAAAACGAAAACAAACACGAAAAGAAAAACGAAAACAAAAACGAAAACAAAAACGAAAACAAAAACGAAAACAAAAACATCATCGAGATACATCGATCAGCACGAATCGCGTACCTAGCGAAACATATCTGTTATTCTTCTATCAAATCAGAAACTTTCTTTCGATCGGTGAGAATTGTTAGTAAAGAACATTTGATATATAACTATAGCGCGGGAATTGATGTAGCTTCTCGCTCGCTTCGCTCGCTCTTATAAAACTAGCCTAACCTCAAAACCGATCCCGCGCGTCTGTAAATTATCGGAAAATCGCGGTCTTTTCGAAAAACGAACGCAAGGTGGATTGGTTTTAGGTAAGGCTATAACATTCCGAGCGAGCGCAGCGAGCGAGCAACTCGTAAAGGTGAGTCGCAACCCAATGATTTTGACCGTAGGGACTTTTAAGTATTCGCAACAGCCCTAGGAGCGACACGCCGCTGGACTTGGTCGTGTGCGATCGAAGAGCATTATGCCGCTGGACTTAGTCTCGTACAAACAAAAACCAATTAAGACAAAGACAAGGACAGAAACAAGGACAAAAACAAAAACAAAAACGAAAACAAAAACAAAAACGAAAACAAAAACGAAAACAAAAACGAAAACAAACACGAAAACAAAAACGAAAACAAAAACGAAAACAAAAACGAAAACAAAAACGAAAACAAAAACGAAAACAAAAACGAAATCAAAAACGAAATCAAAAACGAAAACAAAAACGAAAACAAAAACGAAAACAAAAACGAAAACAAAAACGAAAACAAAAACGAAAACAAAAACGAAAACAAAAACGAAAACAAAAACGAAAACAAAAAAAAAACAAAAACGAAAACGAAACCGAAAACAAAAACGAAAACAAACACGAAAACAAAAACGAAAACAAAAACGAAAACAAAAACGAAAACAAAAACGAAAACAAACACGAAAACAAAAACGAAAACAAAAACGAAAACAAAAACGAAAACAAAAACGAAAACAAAAACGAAAACAAAAACACAAACAAAAACGAAAAGGAAAACAAAAACAAAAACGAAAACAAAAACGAAAACAAAAACAAAAACGAAAACAAAAACGAAAACAAAAACGAAAACAAAAACGAAAACAAAAACGAAAACAAAAACGAAAACAAAAACGAAAACAAAAACAAAAACGAAAACGAAAACAAAAACGAAAACAAAAACGAAAACAAAAACGAAAACAAAAACGAAAACAAAAACGAAAACAAAAACGAAAACAAAAACAAAAACAAAAACGAAAACAAAAACGAAAACAAAAACGAAAACAAACACTAAAACAAAAACGAAAACAAAAACGAAAACAAAAACGAAAACAAAAACGAAAACAAAAACGAAAACAAAAACGAAAACAAAAACGAAAACAAAAACGAAAACAAAAACGAAAAGGAAAACAAAAACAAAAACAAAAACGAAAACAAAAACGAAAACAAAAACAAAAACGAAAACAAAAACGAAAACAAAAACGAAAACAAAAACGAAATCAAAAACGAAAACAAAAACGAAAACAAAAACGAAAACAAAAACGAAAACAAAAACGAAAACAAAAACGAAAACAAAAACGAAAACAAAAACGAAAACAAAAACGAAAACAAAAAAGAAAACAAAAACGAAAACGAAAACGAAAACAAAAACGAAAACAAACACGAAAACAAAAACGAAAACAAAAACGAAAACAAAAACGAAAACAAAAACGAAAACAAAAACGAAAACAAAAACGAAAACAAAAACGAAAACAAAAACGAAAACAAAAACGAAAACAAAAACGAAAACAAAAACGAAAACAAAAACATCATCGAGATACATCGATCAGCACGAATCGCGTACCTAGCGAAACATATCTGTTATTCTTCTATCAAATCAGAAACTTTCTTTCGATCGGTGAGAATTGTTAGTAAAGAACATTTGATATATAACTATAGCGCGGGAATTGATGTAGCTTCTCGCTCGCTTCGCTCGCTCTTATAAAACTAGCCTAACCTCAAAACCGATCCCGCGCGTCTGTAAATTATCGGAAAATCGCGGTCTTTTCGAAAAACGAACGCAAGGTGGATTGGTTTTAGGTAAGGCTATAACATTCCGAGCGAGCGCAGCGAGCGAGCAACTCGTAAAGGTGAGTCGCAACCCAATGATTTTGACCGTAGGGACTTTTAAGTATTCGCAACAGCCCTAGGAGCGACACGCCGCTGGACTTGGTCGTGTGGGATCGAAGAGCATTATGCCGCTGGACTTAGTCTCGTACAAACAAAAACCAATTAAGACAAAGACAAGGACAGAAACAAGGACAAAAACAAAAACACAAACAAAAACGAAAAGGAAAACAAAAACAAAAACGAAAAGGAAAACAAAAACAAAAACGAAAACAAAAACGAAAACAAAAACAAAAACGAAAACAAAAACGAAAACAAAAACGAAAACAAACACGAAAACAAAAACGAAAACAAAAACGAAAACAAAAACGAAAACAAAAACGAAAACAAAAACGAAAACAAAAACACAAACAAAAACGAAAAGGAAAACAAAAACAAAAACGAAAACAAAAACGAAAACAAAAACAAAAACGAAAACAAAAAACGAAACAAAAACGAAAACAAAAACGAAAACAAAAACGAAAACAAAAACGAAAACAAAAACAAAAACGAAAACAAAAACGAAAACAAAAACGAAAACAAAAACGAAAACAAAAACGAAAACAAAAACGAAAACAAAAACGAAAACAAAAACGAAAACAAAAAAGAAAACAAAAACGAAAACAGAAACGAAAACAAAAAAGAAAACAAAAACGAAAACAGACACGAAAAGAAAAACGAAAACAAAAACGAAAACAAAAACGAAAACAAAAACGAAAACAACAACATCATCGAGATACATCGATCAGCACGAATCGCGTACCTAGCGAAACATATCTGTTATTCTTCTATCAAATCAGAAACTTTCTTTCGATCGGTGAGAATTGTTAGTAAAGAACATTTGATATATAACTATAGCGCGGGAATTGATGTAGCTTCTCGCTCGCTTCGCTCGCTCTTATAAAACTAGCCTAACCTCAAAACCGATCCCGCGCGTCTGTAAATTATCGGAAAATCGCGGTCTTTTCGAAAAACGAACGCAAGGTGGATTGGTTTTAGGTAAGGCTATAACATTCCGAGCGAGCGCAGCGAGCGAGCAACTCGTAAAGGTGAGTCGCAACCCAATGATTTTGACCGTAGGGACTTTTAAGTATTCGCAACAGCCCTAGGAGCGACACGCCGCTGGACTTGGTCGTGTGGGATCGAAGAGCATTATGCCGCTGGACTTAGTCTCGTACAAACAAAAACCAATTAAGACAAAGACAAGGACAGAAACAAGGACAAAAACAAAAACAAAAACGAAAACAAAAACAAAAACGAAAACAAAAACGAAAACAAAAACGAAAACAAACACGAAAACAAAAACGAAAACAAAAACGAAAACAAAAACGAAAACAAAAACGAAAACAAAAACGAAAACAAAAACGAAAACAAAAACGAAATCAAAAACGAAAACAAAAACGAAAACGAAAACGAAAACAAAAACGAAAACAAAAACGAAAACAAAAACGAAAACAAAAACGAAAACGAAAACGAAAACAAAAACGAAAACAAAAACGAAAACAAAAACGAAATCAAAAACGAAAACAAAAACGAAAACAAAAACGAAAACAAAAACGAAAACAAAAACGAAAACAAAAACGAAAACAAAAACAAAAACAAAAACGAAAACAAAAACGAAAACAAAAACGAAAACAAAAACGAAAACAAAAACGAAAACAAACACGAAAACGAAAACAAAAACGAAAACAAAAACGAAAACAAAAACGAAAACAAAAACGAAAACAAAAACTAAAACAAAAACGAAAACAAAAACGAAAACAAAAAAGAAAACAAAAACGAAAACAGAAACGAAAACAAAAAAGAAAACAAAAACGAAAACAAAAACGAAAACAAACACGAAAAGAAAAACGAAAACAAAAACGAAAACAAAAACGAAAACAAAAACGAAAACAAAAACATCATCGAGATACATCGATCAGCACGAATCGCGTACCTAGCGAAACATATCTGTTATTCTTCTATCAAATCAGAAACTTTCTTTCGATCGGTGAGAATTGTTAGTAAAGAACATTTGATATATAACTATAGCGCGGGAATTGATGTAGCTTCTCGCTCGCTTCGCTCGCTCTTATAAAACTAGCCTAACCTCAAAACCGATCCCGCGCGTCTGTAAATTATCGGAAAATCGCGGTCTTTTCGAAAAACGAACGCAAGGTGGATTGGTTTTAGGTAAGGCTATAACATTCCGAGCGAGCGCAGCGAGCGAGCAACTCGTAAAGGTGAGTCGCAACCCAATGATTTTGACCGTAGGGACTTTTAAGTATTCGCAACAGCCCTAGGAGCGACACGCCGCTGGACTTGGTCGTGTGCGATCGAAGAGCATTATGCCGCTGGACTTAGTCTCGTACAAACAAAAACCAATTAAGACAAAGACAAGGACAGAAACAAGGACAAAAACAAATACAAAATCAAAAACAAAAACAAAAACAAAAACGAAAACGAAAACAAAAACGAAAACAAACACGAAAACAAAAACGAAAACAAAAACGAAAACAAAAACGAAAACAAAAACGAAAACAAAAACGAAAACAAAAACGAAAACAAAAACGAAAACAACATCATCGAGATACATCGATCAGCACGAATCGCGTACCTAGCGAAACATATCTGTTATTCTTCTATCAAATCAGAAACTTTCTTTCGATCGGTGAGAATTGTTAGTAAAGAACATTTGATATATAACTATAGCGCGGGAATTGATGTAGCTTCTCGCTCGCTTCGCTCGCTCTTATAAAACTAGCCTAACCTCAAAACCGATCCCGCGCGTCTGTAAATTATCGGAAAATCGCGGTCTTTTCGAAAAACGAACGCAAGGTGGATTGGTTTTAGGTAAGGCTATAACATTCCGAGCGAGCGCAGCGAGCGAGCAACTCGTAAAGGTGAGTCGCAACCCAATGATTTTGACCGTAGGGACTTTTAAGTATTCGCAACAGCCCTAGGAGCGACACGCCGCTGGACTTGGTCGTGTGGGATCGAAGAGCATTATGCCGCTGGACTTAGTCTCGTACAAACAAAAACCAATTAAGACAAAGACAAGGACAGAAACAAGGACAAAAACAAAAACACAAACAAAAACGAAAAGGAAAACAAAAACAAAAACGAAAACAAAAACGAAAACAAAAACAAAAACGAAAACAAAAACGAAAACAAAAACGAAAACAAACACGAAAACAAAAACGAAAACAAAAACGAAAACAAAAACGAAAACAAAAACGAAAACAAAAACGAAAACAAAAACACAAACAAAAACGAAAAGGAAAACAAAAACAAAAACGAAAACAAAAACGAAAACAAAAACAAAAACGAAAACAAAAACGAAAACAAAAACGAAAACAAACACGAAAACAAAAAAGAAAACAAAAACGAAAACGAAAACGAAAACAAAAACGAAAACAAACACGAAAACAAAAACGAAAACAAAAACGAAAACAAAAACGAAAACAAAAAAGAAAACAAAAACGAAAACAAAAACGAAAACAAAAACGAAAACAAAAACGAAAACAAAAACGAAAACAAAAACGAAAACAACATCATCGAGATACATCGATCAGCACGAATCGCGTACCTAGCGAAACATATCTGTTATTCTTCTATCAAATCAGAAACTTTCTTTCGATCGGTGAGAATTGTTAGTAAAGAACATTTGATATATAACTATAGCGCGGGAATTGATGTAGCTTCTCGCTCGCTTCGCTCGCTCTTATAAAACTAGCCTAACCTCAAAACCGATCCCGCGCGTCTGTAAATTATCGGAAAATCGCGGTCTTTTCGAAAAACGAACGCAAGGTGGATTGGTTTTAGGTAAGGCTATAACATTCCGAGCGAGCGCAGCGAGCGAGCAACTCGTAAAGGTGAGTCGCAACCCAATGATTTTGACCGTAGGGACTTTTAAGTATTCGCAACAGCCCTAGGAGCGACACGCCGCTGGACTTGGTCGTGTGGGATCGAAGAGCATTATGCCGCTGGACTTAGTCTCGTACAAACAAAAACCAATTAAGACAAAGACAAGGACAGAAACAAGGACAAAAACAAAAACACAAACAAAAACGAAAAGGAAAACAAAAACAAAAACGAAAACAAAAACGAAAACAAAAACAAAAACGAAAACAAAAACGAAAACAAAAACGAAAACAAACACGAAAACAAAAACGAAAACAAAAACGAAAACAAAAACGAAAACAAAAACGAAAACAAAAACAAAAACAAAAACACAAACAAAAACGAAAAGGAAAACAAAAACAAAAACGAAAACAAAAACGAAAACAAAAACAAAAACGAAAACAAAAACGAAAACAAAAACGAAAACAAACACGAAAACAAAAAACGAAAACAAAAACGAAAACGAAAACGAAAACAAAAACGAAAACAAACACGAAAACAAAAACGAAAACAAAAACGAAAACAAAAACGAAAACAAAAACGAAAACAAAAACGAAAACAAAAACGAAAACAAAAACGAAAACAAAAACGAAAACAAAAACGAAAACAAAAACGAAAACAAAAACATCATCGAGATACATCGATCAGCACGAATCGCGTACCTAGCGAAACATATCTGTTATTCTTCTATCAAATCAGAAACTTTCTTTCGATCGGTGAGAATTGTTAGTAAAGAACATTTGATATATAACTATAGCGCGGGAATTGATGTAGCTTCTCGCTCGCTTCGCTCGCTCTTATAAAACTAGCCTAACCTCAAAACCGATCCCGCGCGTCTGTAAATTATCGGAAAATCGCGGTCTTTTCGAAAAACGAACGCAAGGTGGATTGGTTTTAGGTAAGGCTATAACATTCCGAGCGAGCGCAGCGAGCGAGCAACTCGTAAAGGTGAGTCGCAACCCAATGATTTTGACCGTAGGGACTTTTAAGTATTCGCAACAGCCCTAGGAGCGACACGCCGCTGGACTTGGTCGTGTGGGATCGAAGAGCATTATGCCGCTGGACTTAGTCTCGTACAAACAAAAACCAATTAAGACAAAGACAAGGACAGAAACAAGGACAAAAACAAAAACACAAACAAAAACGAAAAGGAAAACAAAAACAAAAACGAAAACAAAAACGAAAACAAAAACAAAAACGAAAACAAAAACGAAAACAAAAACGAAAACAAACACGAAAACAAAAACGAAAACAAAAACGAAAACAAAAACGAAAACAAAAACGAAAACAAAAACGAAAACAAAAACGAAAACAAAAACAAAAACAAAAACGAAAACAAAAACGAAAACAAAAACAAAAACGAAAACAAAAACGAAAACAAAAACGAAAACAAAAACGAAAACAAAAACGAAAACAAAAACGAAAACAAAAACGAAAACAAAAAAGAAAACAAAAACGAAAACGAAAACGAAAACAAAAACGAAAACAAACACGAAAACAAAAACGAAAACAAAAACGAAAACAAAAACGAAAACAAAAACGAAAACAAAAACGAAAACAAAAACGAAAACAAACACGAAAACGAAAACAAAAACGAAAACAAAAACGAAAACAAAAACGAAAACAAAAACGAAAACAAAAACATCATCGAGATACATCGATCAGCACGAATCGCGTACCTAGCGAAACATATCTGTTATTCTTCTATCAAATCAGAAACTTTCTTTCGATCGGTGAGAATTGTTAGTAAAGAACATTTGATATATAACTATAGCGCGGGAATTGATGTAGCTTCTCGCTCGCTTCGCTCGCTCTTATAAAACTAGCCTAACCTCAAAACCGATCCCGCGCGTCTGTAAATTATCGGAAAATCGCGGTCTTTTCGAAAAACGAACGCAAGGTGGATTGGTTTTAGGTAAGGCTATAACATTCCGAGCGAGCGCAGCGAGCGAGCAACTCGTAAAGGTGAGTCGCAACCCAATGATTTTGACCGTAGGGACTTTTAAGTATTCGCAACAGCCCTAGGAGCGACACGCCGCTGGACTTGGTCGTGTACGATCGAAGAGCATTATGCCGCTGGACTTAGTCTCGTACAAACAAAAACCAATTAAGACAAAGACAAGGACAGAAACAAGGACAAAAACAAAAACAAAAACGAAAACAAAAACGAAAACAAAAACGAAAACAAAAACGAAAACAAAAACGAAAACAAAAACGAAAACAAAAACGAAAACAAAAACGAAAACAAAAACGAAAACAAAAACGAAAACAAAAACGAAATCAAAAACGAAAACAAAAACGAAAACAAAAACGAAAACAAAAACGAAAACAAAAACACAAACAAAAACGAAAAGGAAAACAAAAACAAAAACGAAAACAAAAACGAAAACAAAAACAAAAACGAAAACAAAAACGAAAACAAAAACGAAAACAAACACGAAAACAAAAAAGAAAACAAAAACGAAAACGAAAACGAAAACAAAAACGAAAACAAACACGAAAACAAAAACGAAAACAAAAACGAAAACAAAAACGAAAACAAAAACGAAAACAAAAACGAAAACAAAAACGAAAACAAAAACGAAAACAAAAACGAAAACAAAAACGAAAACAAAAACGAAAACAAAAACATCATCGAGATACATCGATCAGCACGAATCGCGTACCTAGCGAAACATATCTGTTATTCTTCTATCAAATCAGAAACTTTCTTTCGATCGGTGAGAATTGTTAGTAAAGAACATTTGATATATAACTATAGCGCGGGAATTGATGTAGCTTCTCGCTCGCTTCGCTCGCTCTTATAAAACTAGCCTAACCTCAAAACCGATCCCGCGCGTCTGTAAATTATCGGAAAATCGCGGTCTTTTCGAAAAACGAACGCAAGGTGGATTGGTTTTAGGTAAGGCTATAACATTCCGAGCGAGCGCAGCGAGCGAGCAACTCGTAAAGGTGAGTCGCAACCCAATGATTTTGACCGTAGGGACTTTTAAGTATTCGCAACAGCCCTAGGAGCGACACGCCGCTGGACTTGGTCATGTGGGATCGAAGAGCATTATGCCGCTGGACTTAGTCTCGTACAAACAAAAACCAATTAAGACAAAGACAAGGACAGAAACAAGGACAAAAACAAAAACACAAACAAAAACGAAAAGGAAAACAAAAACAAAAACGAAAACAAAAACGAAAACAAAAACAAAAACGAAAACAAAAACGAAAACAAAAACGAAAACAAACACGAAAACAAAAACGAAAACAAAAACGAAAACAAAAACGAAAACAAAAACGAAAACAAAAACGAAAACAAAAACGAAAACAAAAACAAAAACAAAAACGAAAACAAAAACGAAAACAAAAACAAAAACGAAAACAAAAACGAAAACAAAAACGAAAACAAAAACGAAAACAAAAACGAAAACAAAAACGAAAACAAAAACGAAAACAAAAAAGAAAACAAAAACGAAAACGAAAACGAAAACAAAAACGAAAACAAACACGAAAACAAAAACGAAAACAAAAACGAAAACAAAAACGAAAACAAAAACGAAAACAAAAACGAAAACAAAAACGAAAACAAACACGAAAACGAAAACAAAAACGAAAACAAAAACGAAAACAAAAACGAAAACAAAAACGAAAACAAAAACATCATCGAGATACATCGATCAGCACGAATCGCGTACCTAGCGAAACATATCTGTTATTCTTCTATCAAATCAGAAACTTTCTTTCGATCGGTGAGAATTGTTAGTAAAGAACATTTGATATATAACTATAGCGCGGGAATTGATGTAGCTTCTCGCTCGCTTCGCTCGCTCTTATAAAACTAGCCTAACCTCAAAACCGATCCCGCGCGTCTGTAAATTATCGGAAAATCGCGGTCTTTTCGAAAAACGAACGCAAGGTGGATTGGTTTTAGGTAAGGCTATAACATTCCGAGCGAGCGCAGCGAGCGAGCAACTCGTAAAGGTGAGTCGCAACCCAATGATTTTGACCGTAGGGACTTTTAAGTATTCGCAACAGCCCTAGGAGCGACACGCCGCTGGACTTGGTCGTGTACGATCGAAGAGCATTATGCCGCTGGACTTAGTCTCGTACAAACAAAAACCAATTAAGACAAAGACAAGGACAGAAACAAGGACAAAAACAAAAACAAAAACGAAAACAAAAACGAAAACAAAAACGAAAACAAAAACGAAAACAAAAACGAAAACAAAAACGAAAACAAAAACGAAAACAAAAACGAAAACAAAAACGAAAACAAAAACGAAAACAAAAACGAAATCAAAAACGAAAACAAAAACGAAAACAAAAACGAAAACAAAAACGAAAACAAAAACGAAAACAAAAACGAAAACAAAAACGAAAACAAAAACGAAAACAAAAACGAAAACAAAAAAGAAAACAAAAACGAAAACGAAAACGAAAACAAAAACGAAAACAAACACGAAAACAAAAACGAAAACAAAAACGAAAACAAAAACGAAAACAAAAACGAAAACAAAAACGAAATCAAAAACGAAAACAAAAACGAAAACAAAAACACAAACAAAAACGAAAAGGAAAACAAAAACAAAAACAAAAACGAAAACAAAAACGAAAACAAAAACGAAAACAAAAACGAAAACAAAAACGAAAACAAAAACAAAAACGAAAACAAAAAAGAAAACAAAAACGAAAACAAAAACGAAAACAAAAACGAAAACAAAAACGAAAACAAAAACAAAAACGAAAACAAAAACGAAAACAAAAACGAAAACAAAAACGAAAACAAAAACGAAAACAAAAACGAAAACGAAAAGGAAAACAAAAACAAAAACGAAAACAAAAACGAAAACAAAAACAAAAACGAAAACAAAAACGAAAACAAAAACGAAAACAAAAACGAAAACAAAAACGAAAACAAAAACGAAAACAAAAACAAAAACGAAAACAAAAACGAAAACAAAAACGAAAACAAAAACGAAAACAAAAACGAAAACAAAAACGAAAACAAACACGAAAACAAAAAAGAAAACAAAAACGAAAACAAAAACGAAAACAAAAAAGAAAACAAAAACGAAAACAAAAACGAAAACAAACACGAAAACAAAAACGAAAACAAAAACGAAAACAAAAACGAAAACAAAAACGAAAACAAAAACATCATCGAGATACATCGATCAGCACGAATCGCGTACCTAGCGAAACATATCTGTTATTCTTCTATCAAATCAGAAACTTTCTTTCGATCGGTGAGAATTGTTAGTAAAGAACATTTGATATATAACTATAGCGCGGGAATTGATGTAGCTTCTCGCTCGCTTCGCTCGCTCTTATAAAACTAGCCTAACCTCAAAACCGATCCCGCGCGTCTGTAAATTATCGGAAAATCGCGGTCTTTTCGAAAAACGAACGCAAGGTGGATTGGTTTTAGGTAAGGCTATAACATTCCGAGCGAGCGCAGCGAGCGAGCAACTCGTAAAGGTGAGTCGCAACCCAATGATTTTGACCGTAGGGACTTTTAAGTATTCGCAACAGCCCTAGGAGCGACACGCCGCTGGACTTGGTCGTGTGCGATCGAAGAGCATTATGCCGCTGGACTTAGTCTCGTACAAACAAAAACCAATTAAGACAAAGACAAGGACAGAAACAAGGACAAAAACAAAAACGAAAACAAAAACAAAAACGAAAACAAAAACGAAAACAAAAACGAAAACAAACACGAAAACAAAAACGAAAACAAAAACGAAAACAAAAACGAAAACAAAAACGAAAACAAAAACGAAAACAAAAACGAAAACAAAAACGAAATCAAAAACGAAAACAAAAACGAAAACAAAAACGAAAACAAAAACGAAAACAAAAACGAAAACAAAAACGAAAACAAAAACGAAAACAAAAACGAAAACAAAAACGAAAACAAAAACATCATCGAGATACATCGATCAGCACGAATCGCGTACCTAGCGAAACATATCTGTTATTCTTCTATCAAATCAGAAACTTTCTTTCGATCGGTGAGAATTGTTAGTAAAGAACATTTGATATATAACTATAGCGCGGGAATTGATGTAGCTTCTCGCTCGCTTCGCTCGCTCTTATAAAACTAGCCTAACCTCAAAACCGATCCCGCGCGTCTGTAAATTATCGGAAAATCGCGGTCTTTTCGAAAAACGAACGCAAGGTGGATTGGTTTTAGGTAAGGCTATAACATTCCGAGCGAGCGCAGCGAGCGAGCAACTCGTAAAGGTGAGTCGCAACCCAATGATTTTGACCGTAGGGACTTTTAAGTATTCGCAACAGCCCTAGGAGCGACACGCCGCTGGACTTGGTCGTGTGCGATCGAAGAGCATTATGCCGCTGGACTTAGTCTCGTACAAACAAAAACCAATTAAGACAAAGACAAGGACAGAAACAAGGACAAAAACAAAAACAAAAACGAAAACAAAAACAAAAACGAAAACAAAAACGAAAACAAAAACGAAAACAAACACGAAAACAAAAACGAAAACAAAAACGAAAACAAAAACGAAAACAAAAACGAAAACAAAAACGAAAACAAAAACGAAAACAAAAACGAAATCAAAAACGAAAACAAAAACGAAAACAAAAACGAAAACAAAAACGAAAACAAAAACGAAAACAAAAACGAAAACAAAAACGAAAACAAAAACGAAAACAAAAACATCATCGAGATACATCGATCAGCACGAATCGCGTACCTAGCGAAACATATCTGTTATTCTTCTATCAAATCAGAAACTTTCTTTCGATCGGTGAGAATTGTTAGTAAAGAACATTTGATATATAACTATAGCGCGGGAATTGATGTAGCTTCTCGCTCGCTTCGCTCGCTCTTATAAAACTAGCCTAACCTCAAAACCGATCCCGCGCGTCTGTAAATTATCGGAAAATCGCGGTCTTTTCGAAAAACGAACGCAAGGTGGATTGGTTTTAGGTAAGGCTATAACATTCCGAGCGAGCGCAGCGAGCGAGCAACTCGTAAAGGTGAGTCGCAACCCAATGATTTTGACCGTAGGGACTTTTAAGTATTCGCAACAGCCCTAGGAGCGACACGCCGCTGGACTTGGTCGTGTGCGATCGAAGAGCATTATGCCGCTGGACTTAGTCTCGTACAAACAAAAACCAATTAAGACAAAGACAAGGACAGAAACAAGGACAAAAACAAAAACAAAAACGAAAACAAAAACAAAAACGAAAACAAAAACGAAAACAAAAACGAAAACAAACACGAAAACAAAAACGAAAACAAAAACGAAAACAAAAACGAAAACAAAAACGAAAACAAAAACGAAAACAAAAACGAAAACAAAAACGAAATCAAAAACGAAAACAAAAACGAAAACAAAAACGAAAACAAAAACGAAAACAAAAACGAAAACAAAAACGAAAACAAAAACGAAAACAAAAACGAAAACAAAAACGAAAACAAAAACATCATCGAGATACATCGATCAGCACGAATCGCGTACCTAGCGAAACATATCTGTTATTCTTCTATCAAATCAGAAACTTTCTTTCGATCGGTGAGAATTGTTAGTAAAGAACATTTGATATATAACTATAGCGCGGGAATTGATGTAGCTTCTCGCTCGCTTCGCTCGCTCTTATAAAACTAGCCTAACCTCAAAACCGATCCCGCGCGTCTGTAAATTATCGGAAAATCGCGGTCTTTTCGAAAAACGAACGCAAGGTGGATTGGTTTTAGGTAAGGCTATAACATTCCGAGCGAGCGCAGCGAGCGAGCAACTCGTAAAGGTGAGTCGCAACCCAATGATTTTGACCGTAGGGACTTTCAAGTATTCGCAACAGCCCTAGGAGCGACACGCCGCTGGACTTGGTCGTGTGCGATCGAAGAGCATTATGCCGCTGGACTTAGTCTCGTACAAACAAAAACCAATTAAGACAAAGACAAGGACAGAAACAAGGACAAAAACAAAAACAAAAACGAAAACAAAAACAAAAACGAAAACAAAAACGAAAACAAAAACGAAAACAAACACGAAAACAAAAACGAAAACAAAAACGAAAACAAAAACGAAAACAAAAACGAAAACAAAAACGAAAACAAAAACGAAATCAAAAACGAAAACAAAAACGAAAACAAAAACGAAAACAAAAAAGAAAACAAAAACGAAAACAAAAACGAAAACAAACACGAAAAGAAAAACGAAAACAAAAACGAAAACAAAAACGAAAACAAAAACGAAAACAAAAACATCATCGAGATACATCGATCAGCACGAATCGCGTACCTAGCGAAACATATCTGTTATTCTTCTATCAAATCAGAAACTTTCTTTCGATCGGTGAGAATTGTTAGTAAAGAACATTTGATATATAACTATAGCGCGGGAATTGATGTAGCTTCTCGCTCGCTTCGCTCGCTCTTATAAAACTAGCCTAACCTCAAAACCGATCCCGCGCGTCTGTAAATTATCGGAAAATCGCGGTCTTTTCGAAAAACGAACGCAAGGTGGATTGGTTTTAGGTAAGGCTATAACATTCCGAGCGAGCGCAGCGAGCGAGCAACTCGTAAAGGTGAGTCGCAACCCAATGATTTTGACCGTAGGGACTTTTAAGTATTCGCAACAGCCCTAGGAGCGACACGCCGCTGGACTTGGTCGTGTGCGATCGAAGAGCATTATGCCGCTGGACTTAGTCTCGTACAAACAAAAACCAATTAAGACAAAGACAAGGACAGAAACAAGGACAAAAACAAAAACACAAACAAAAACGAAAAGGAAAACAAAAACAAAAACGAAAACAAAAACGAAAACAAAAACAAAAACGAAAACAAAAACGAAAACAAAAACGAAAACAAACACGAAAACAAAAACGAAAACAAAAACGAAAACAAAAACGAAAACAAAAAAGAAAACAAAAGCGAAAACAAAAACGAAAACAAAAACACAAACAAAAACGAAAAGGAAAACAAAAACAAAAACGAAAACAAAAACGAAAACAAAAACAAAAACGAAAACAAAAACGAAAACAAAAACGAAAACAAAAACGAAAACAAAAACGAAAACAAAAACGAAAACAAAAACAAAAACGAAAACAAAAACGAAAACAAAAACGAAAACAAAAACGAAAACAAAAACGAAAACAAAAACGAAAACAAAAACGAAAACAAAAACGAAAACAAAAACGAAAACAAAAAAGAAAACAAAAACGAAAACAAAAACGAAAACAAAAAAGAAAACAAAATCGAAAACAAAAACGAAAACAAAAACGAAAACAACAACATCATCGAGATACATCGATCAGCACGAATCGCGTACCTAGCGAAACATATCTGTTATTCTTCTATCAAATCAGAAACTTTCTTTCGATCGGTGAGAATTGTTAGTAAAGAACATTTGATATATAACTATAGCGCGGGAATTGATGTAGCTTCTCGCTCGCTTCGCTCGCTCTTATAAAACTAGCCTAACCTCAAAACCGATCCCGCGCGTCTGTAAATTATCGGAAAATCGCGGTCTTTTCGAAAAACGAACGCAAGGTGGATTGGTTTTAGGTAAGGCTATAACATTCCGAGCGAGCGCAGCGAGCGAGCAACTCGTAAAGGTGAGTCGCAACCCAATGATTTTGACCGTAGGGACTTTCAAGTATTCGCAACAGCCCTAGGAGCGACACGCCGCTGGACTTGGTCGTGTGCGATCGAAGAGCATTATGCCGCTGGACTTAGTCTCGTACAAACAAAAACCAATTAAGACAAAGACAAGGACAGAAACAAGGACAAAAACAAAAACAAAAACGAAAACAAAAACAAAAACGAAAACAAAAACGAAAACAAAAACGAAAACAAACACGAAAACAAAAACGAAAACAAAAACGAAAACAAAAACGAAAACAAAAACGAAAACAAAAACGAAAACAAAAACGAAATCAAAAACGAAAACAAAAACGAAAACAAAAACGAAAACAAAAAAGAAAACAAAAACGAAAACAAAAACGAAAACAAACACGAAAAGAAAAACGAAAACAAAAACGAAAACAAAAACGAAAACAAAAACGAAAACAAAAACATCATCGAGATACATCGATCAGCACGAATCGCGTACCTAGCGAAACATATCTGTTATTCTTCTATCAAATCAGAAACTTTCTTTCGATCGGTGAGAATTGTTAGTAAAGAACATTTGATATATAACTATAGCGCGGGAATTGATGTAGCTTCTCGCTCGCTTCGCTCGCTCTTATAAAACTAGCCTAACCTCAAAACCGATCCCGCGCGTCTGTAAATTATCGGAAAATCGCGGTCTTTTCGAAAAACGAACGCAAGGTGGATTGGTTTTAGGTAAGGCTATAACATTCCGAGCGAGCGCAGCGAGCGAGCAACTCGTAAAGGTGAGTCGCAACCCAATGATTTTGACCGTAGGGACTTTTAAGTATTCGCAACAGCCCTAGGAGCGACACGCCGCTGGACTTGGTCGTGTGCGATCGAAGAGCATTATGCCGCTGGACTTAGTCTCGTACAAACAAAAACCAATTAAGACAAAGACAAGGACAGAAACAAGGACAAAAACAAAAACACAAACAAAAACGAAAAGGAAAACAAAAACAAAAACGAAAACAAAAACGAAAACAAAAACAAAAACGAAAACAAAAACGAAAACAAAAACGAAAACAAACACGAAAACAAAAACGAAAACAAAAACGAAAACAAAAACGAAAACAAAAAAGAAAACAAAAGCGAAAACAAAAACGAAAACAAAAACACAAACAAAAACGAAAAGGAAAACAAAAACAAAAACGAAAACAAAAACGAAAACAAAAACAAAAACGAAAACAAAAACGAAAACAAAAACGAAAACAAAAACGAAAACAAAAACGAAAACAAAAACGAAAACAAAAACGAAAACAAAAACGAAAACAAAAACGAAAACAAAAACGAAAACAAAAACGAAAACAAAAAAGAAAACAAAAACGAAAACAAAAACGAAAACAAAAAAGAAAACAAAATCGAAAACAAAAACGAAAACAAAAACGAAAACAACAACATCATCGAGATACATCGATCAGCACGAATCGCGTACCTAGCGAAACATATCTGTTATTCTTCTATCAAATCAGAAACTTTCTTTCGATCGGTGAGAATTGTTAGTAAAGAACATTTGATATATAACTATAGCGCGGGAATTGATGTAGCTTCTCGCTCGCTTCGCTCGCTCTTATAAAACTAGCCTAACCTCAAAACCGATCCCGCGCGTCTGTAAATTATCGGAAAATCGCGGTCTTTTCGAAAAACGAACGCAAGGTGGATTGGTTTTAGGTAAGGCTATAACATTCCGAGCGAGCGCAGCGAGCGAGCAACTCGTAAAGGTGAGTCGCAACCCAATGATTTTGACCGTAGGGACTTTTAAGTATTCGCAACAGCCCTAGGAGCGACACGCCGCTGGACTTGGTCGTGTGCGATCGAAGAGCATTATGCCGCTGGACTTAGTCTCGTACAAACAAAAACCAATTAAGACAAAGACAAGGACAGAAACAAGGACAAAAACAAAAACAAAAACGAAAACAAAAACAAAAACGAAAACAAAAACGAAAACAAAAACGAAAACAAACACGAAAACAAAAACGAAAACAAAAACGAAAACAAAAACGAAAACAAAAACGAAAACAAAAACGAAAACAAAAACGAAAACAAAAACGAAATCAAAAACGAAAACAAAAACGAAAACAAAAACGAAAACAAAAACGAAAACAAAAACGAAAACAAAAACGAAAACAAAAACGAAAACAAAAACGAAAACAAAAACGAAAACAAAAAAGAAAACAAAAACGAAAACGAAAACGAAAACAAAAACGAAAACAAACACGAAAACAAAAACGAAAACAAAAACGAAAACAAAAACGAAAACGAAAACAAAAACGAAAACAAAAACGAAAACAAAAACGAAAACAAAAACGAAAACAAAAACGAAAACAAAAACGAAAACAAAAACGAAAACAAAAACGAAAACAAAAAAGAAAACAAAAACGAAAACAAAAACGAAAACAAAAAAGAAAACAAAAACGAAAACAAAAACGAAAGCAAACACGAAAAGAAAAACGAAAACAAAAACGAAAACAAAAACGAAAACAAAAACGAAAACAAAAACATCATCGAGATACATCGATCAGCACGAATCGCGTACCTAGCGAAACATATCTGTTATTCTTCTATCAAATCAGAAACTTTCTTTCGATCGGTGAGAATTGTTAGTAAAGAACATTTGATATATAACTATAGCGCGGGAATTGATGTAGCTTCTCGCTCGCTTCGCTCGCTCTTATAAAACTAGCCTAACCTCAAAACCGATCCCGCGCGTCTGTAAATTATCGGAAAATCGCGGTCTTTTCGAAAAACGAACGCAAGGTGGATTGGTTTTAGGTAAGGCTATAACATTCCGAGCGTGCGCAGCGAGCGAGCAACTCGTAAAGGTGAGTCGCAACCCAATGATTTTGACCGTAGGGACTTTTAAGTATTCGCAACAGCCCTAGGAGCGACACGCCGCTGGACTTGGTCGTGTGCGATCGAAGAGCATTATGCCGCTGGACTTAGTCTCGTACAAACAAAAACCAATTAAGACAAAGACAAGGACAGAAACAAGGACAAAAACAAAAACAAAAACAAAAACAAAAACAAAAACGAAAACAAAAACGAAAACAAAAACGAAAACAAAAACGAAAACAAAAACGAAAACAAAAACGAAAACAAACACGAAAACAAAAACGAAAACAAAAACGAAAACAAAAACGAAAACAAAAACGAAATCAAAAACGAAAACAAAAACGAAAACAAAAACGAAAACAAAAACGAAAACAAAAACGAAAACAAAAACGAAAACAAAAACGAAAACAAAAACGAAAACAAAAAAGAAAACAAAAACGAAAACAAAAACGAAAACAAACACGAAAACAAAAACGAAAACAAAAACGAAAACAAAAACGAAAACAAAAACGAAAACAAAAACGAAAACAAAAACGAAATCAAAAACGAAAACAAAAACGAAAACAAAAACGAAAACAAAAACGAAAACAAAAACGAAAACAAAAACGAAAACAAAAACGAAAACAAAAACGAAAACAAAAACGAAAACAAAAACGAAAACAAAAACGAAAACAAAAAAGAAAACAAAAACGAAAACGAAAACGAAAACAAAAACGAAAACAAAAACGAAAACAAAAACGAAAACAAAAACGAAAACAAAAACGAAAACAAAAACGAAAACAAAAACGAAAACAAAAACGAAATCAAAAACGAAAACAAAAACGAAAACAAAAACGAAAACAAAAACGAAAACAAAAACGAAAACAAAAACGAAAACAAAAACGAAAACAAAAACGAAAACAAAAACGAAAACAAAAAAGAAAACAAAAACGAAAACGAAAACGAAAACAAAAACGAAAACAAACACGAAAACAAAAACGAAAACAAAAACGAAAACAAAAACGAAAACAAAAACGAAAACAAAAACGAAAACAAAAAAGAAAACAAAAACGAAAACAAAAACGAAAACAAAAACGAAAACAAAAACGAAAACAAAAACAAAAACGAAAACAAAAACGAAAACAAAAACGAAAACAAAAACGAAAACAAAAACGAAAACAAAAACGAAAACGAAAAGGAAAACAAAAACAAAAACGAAAACAAAAACGAAAACAAAAACAAAAACGAAAACAAAAACGAAAACAAAAACGAAAACAAAAACGAAAACAAAAACGAAAACAAAAACAAAAACAAAAACAAAAACGAAAACAAAAACGAAAACAAAAACGAAAACAAAAACGAAAACAAAAACGAAAACAAAAACGAAAACAAACACGAAAACAAAAAAGAAAACAAAAACGAAAACAAAAACGAAAACAAAAAAGAAAACAAAAACGAAAACAAAAACGAAAACAAACACGAAAACAAAAACGAAAACAAAAACGAAAACAAAAACGAAAACAAAAACGAAAACAAAAACATCATCGAGATACATCGATCAGCACGAATCGCGTACCTAGCGAAACATATCTGTTATTCTTCTATCAAATCAGAAACTTTCTTTCGATCGGTGAGAATTGTTAGTAAAGAACATTTGATATATAACTATAGCGCGGGAATTGATGTAGCTTCTCGCTCGCTTCGCTCGCTCTTATAAAACTAGCCTAACCTCAAAACCGATCCCGCGCGTCTGTAAATTATCGGAAAATCGCGGTCTTTTCGAAAAACGAACGCAAGGTGGATTGGTTTTAGGTAAGGCTATAACATTCCGAGCGAGCGCAGCGAGCGAGCAACTCGTAAAGGTGAGTCGCAACCCAATGATTTTGACCGTAGGGACTTTTAAGTATTCGCAACAGCCCTAGGAGCGACACGCCGCTGGACTTGGTCGTGTGCGATCGAAGAGCATTATGCCGCTGGACTTAGTCTCGTACAAACAAAAACCAATTAAGACAAAGACAAGGACAGAAACAAGGACAAAAACAAAAACAAAAACGAAAACAAAAACAAAAACGAAAACAAAAACGAAAACAAACACGAAAACAAACACGAAAACAAAAACGAAAACAAAAACGAAAACAAAAACGAAAACAAAAACGAAAACAAAAACGAAAACAAAAACGAAAACAAAAACGAAAACAAAAACGAAAACAAAAACAAAAACGAAAACAAAAACGAAAACGAAAACAAAAGCAAAAACGAAAACAAAAACGAAAACAAAAACGAAAACAAAAACGAAAACAAAAACAAAAACGAAAACAAAAACGAAAACAAAAACGAAAACAAAAACGAAAACAAAAACGAAAACAAAAACGAAAACAAAAACGAAAACAAAAACGAAAACAAAAACGAAAACAAAAACGAAAACAAAAACGAAAACAAAAAGGAAAACAAAAACGAAAACAAAAACGAAAACAAAAAAGAAAACAAAAACGAAAACAAAAACGAAAACAAAAACGAAAACAAAAACGAAAACAAAAACGAAAACAAAAACGAAAACAAAAACGAAAACAAAAACGAAAACAAAAACGAAAACAAACACGAAAACAAAAACGAAAACAAAAACGAAAACAAAAACGAAAACAAAAACGAAAACAAAAACGAAAACAAAAACGAAAACAAACACGAAAAGAAAAACGAAAACAAAAACGAAAACAAAAACGAAAACAAAAACGAAAACAAAAACATCATCGAGATACATCGATCAGCACGAATCGCGTACCTAGCGAAACATATCTGTTATTCTTCTATCAAATCAGAAACTTTCTTTCGATCGGTGAGAATTGTTAGTAAAGAACATTTGATATATAACTATAGCGCGGGAATTGATGTAGCTTCTCGCTCGCTTCGCTCGCTCTTATAAAACTAGCCTAACCTCAAAACCGATCCCGCGCGTCTGTAAATTATCGGAAAATCGCGGTCTTTTCGAAAAACGAACGCAAGGTGGATTGGTTTTAGGTAAGGCTATAACATTCCGAGCGAGCGCAGCGAGCGAGCAACTCGTAAAGGTGAGTCGCAACCCAATGATTTTGACCGTAGGGACTTTTAAGTATTCGCAACAGCCCTAGGAGCGACACGCCGCTGGACTTGGTCGTGTGCGATCGAAGAGCATTATGCCGCTGGACTTAGTCTCGTACAAACAAAAACCAATTAAGACAAAGACAAGGACAGAAACAAGGACAAAAACAAAAACAAAAACGAAAACAAAAACAAAAACGAAAACAAAAACGAAAACAAACACGAAAACAAACACGAAAACAAAAACGAAAACAAAAACGAAAACAAAAACGAAAACAAAAACGAAAACAAAAACGAAAACAAAAACGAAAACAAAAACGAAAACAAAAACGAAAACAAAAACAAAAACGAAAACAAAAACGAAAACGAAAACAAAAGCAAAAACGAAAACAAAAGCGAAAACAAAAACGAAAACAAAAACGAAAACAAAAACGAAAACAAAAACGAAAACAAACACGAAAACAAAAACGAAAACAAAAACGAAAACAAAAACGAAAACAAAAACGAAAACAAAAACGAAAACAAAAACGAAATCAAAAACGAAAACAAAAACGAAAACAAAAACGAAAACAAAAACGAAAACAAAAACGAAAACAAAAACGAAAACAAAAACGAAAACAAAAACGAAAACAAAAACGAAAACAAAAACGAAAACAAAAACGAAAACAAAAAAGAAAACAAAAACGAAAACGAAAACGAAAACAAAAACGAAAACAAAAACGAAAACAAAAACGAAAACAAAAACGAAAACAAAAACGAAAACAAAAACGAAAACAAAAACGAAAACAAAAACGAAATCAAAAACGAAAACAAAAACGAAAACAAAAACGAAAACAAAAACGAAAACAAAAACGAAAACAAAAACGAAAACAAAAACGAAAACAAAAACGAAAACAAAAACGAAAACAAAAAAGAAAACAAAAACGAAAACGAAAACGAAAACAAAAACGAAAACAAACACGAAAACAAAAACGAAAACAAAAACGAAAACAAAAACGAAAACAAAAACGAAAACAAAAACGAAAACAAAAAAGAAAACAAAAACGAAAACAAAAACGAAAACAAAAACGAAAACAAAAACGAAAACAAAAACAAAAACGAAAACAAAAACGAAAACAAAAACGAAAACAAAAACGAAAACAAAAACGAAAACAAAAACGAAAACGAAAAGGAAAACAAAAACAAAAACGAAAACAAAAACGAAAACAAAAACAAAAACGAAAACAAAAACGAAAACAAAAACGAAAACAAAAACGAAAACAAAAACGAAAACAAAAACGAAAACAAAAACAAAAACGAAAACAAAAACGAAAACAAAAACGAAAACAAAAACGAAAACAAAAACGAAAACAAAAACGAAAACAAACACGAAAACAAAAAAGAAAACAAAAACGAAAACAAAAACGAAAACAAAAAAGAAAACAAAAACGAAAACAAAAACGAAAACAAACACGAAAACAAAAACGAAAACAAAAACGAAAACAAAAACGAAAACAAAAACATCATCGAGATACATCGATCAGCACGAATCGCGTACCTAGCGAAACATATCTGTTATTCTTCTATCAAATCAGAAACTTTCTTTCGATCGGTGAGAATTGTTAGTAAAGAACATTTGATATATAACTATAGCGCGGGAATTGATGTAGCTTCTCGCTCGCTTCGCTCGCTCTTATAAAACTAGCCTAACCTCAAAACCGATCCCGCGCGTCTGTAAATTATCGGAAAATCGCGGTCTTTTCGAAAAACGAACGCAAGGTGGATTGGTTTTAGGTAAGGCTATAACATTCCGAGCGAGCGCAGCGAGCGAGCAACTCGTAAAGGTGAGTCGCAACCCAATGATTTTGACCGTAGGGACTTTTAAGTATTCGCAACAGCCCTAGGAGCGACACGCCGCTGGACTTGGTCGTGTGCGATCGAAGAGCATTATGCCGCTGGACTTAGTCTCGTACAAACAAAAACCAATTAAGACAAAGACAAGGACAGAAACAAGGACAAAAACAAAAACGAAAACAAAAACAAAAACGAAAACAAAAACGAAAACAAAAACGAAAACAAACACGAAAACAAAAACGAAAACAAAAACGAAAACAAAAACGAAAACAAAAACGAAAACAAAAACGAAAACAAAAACGAAAACAAAAACGAAATCAAAAACGAAAACAAAAACGAAAACAAAAACGAAAACAAAAACGAAAACAAAAACGAAAACAAAAACGAAAACAAAAACGAAAACAAAAACGAAAACAAAAACGAAAACAAAAACATCATCGAGATACATCGATCAGCACGAATCGCGTACCTAGCGAAACATATCTGTTATTCTTCTATCAAATCAGAAACTTTCTTTCGATCGGTGAGAATTGTTAGTAAAGAACATTTGATATATAACTATAGCGCGGGAATTGATGTAGCTTCTCGCTCGCTTCGCTCGCTCTTATAAAACTAGCCTAACCTCAAAACCGATCCCGCGCGTCTGTAAATTATCGGAAAATCGCGGTCTTTTCGAAAAACGAACGCAAGGTGGATTGGTTTTAGGTAAGGCTATAACATTCCGAGCGAGCGCAGCGAGCGAGCAACTCGTAAAGGTGAGTCGCAACCCAATGATTTTGACCGTAGGGACTTTTAAGTATTCGCAACAGCCCTAGGAGCGACACGCCGCTGGACTTGGTCGTGTGCGATCGAAGAGCATTATGCCGCTGGACTTAGTCTCGTACAAACAAAAACCAATTAAGACAAAGACAAGGACAGAAACAAGGACAAAAACAAAAACAAAAACGAAAACAAAAACAAAAACGAAAACAAAAACGAAAACAAAAACGAAAACAAACACGAAAACAAAAACGAAAACAAAAACGAAAACAAAAACGAAAACAAAAACGAAAACAAAAACGAAAACAAAAACGAAAACAAAAACGAAATCAAAAACGAAAACAAAAACGAAAACAAAAACGAAAACAAAAACGAAAACAAAAACGAAAACAAAAACGAAAACAAAAACGAAAACAAAAACGAAAACAAAAACGAAAACAAAAACATCATCGAGATACATCGATCAGCACGAATCGCGTACCTAGCGAAACATATCTGTTATTCTTCTATCAAATCAGAAACTTTCTTTCGATCGGTGAGAATTGTTAGTAAAGAACATTTGATATATAACTATAGCGCGGGAATTGATGTAGCTTCTCGCTCGCTTCGCTCGCTCTTATAAAACTAGCCTAACCTCAAAACCGATCCCGCGCGTCTGTAAATTATCGGAAAATCGCGGTCTTTTCGAAAAACGAACGCAAGGTGGATTGGTTTTAGGTAAGGCTATAACATTCCGAGCGAGCGCAGCGAGCGAGCAACTCGTAAAGGTGAGTCGCAACCCAATGATTTTGACCGTAGGGACTTTCAAGTATTCGCAACAGCCCTAGGAGCGACACGCCGCTGGACTTGGTCGTGTGCGATCGAAGAGCATTATGCCGCTGGACTTAGTCTCGTACAAACAAAAACCAATTAAGACAAAGACAAGGACAGAAACAAGGACAAAAACAAAAACAAAAACGAAAACAAAAACAAAAACGAAAACAAAAACGAAAACAAAAACGAAAACAAACACGAAAACAAAAACGAAAACAAAAACGAAAACAAAAACGAAAACAAAAACGAAAACAAAAACGAAAACAAAAACGAAATCAAAAACGAAAACAAAAACGAAAACAAAAACGAAAACAAAAAAGAAAACAAAAACGAAAACAAAAACGAAAACAAACACGAAAAGAAAAACGAAAACAAAAACGAAAACAAAAACGAAAACAAAAACGAAAACAAAAACATCATCGAGATACATCGATCAGCACGAATCGCGTACCTAGCGAAACATATCTGTTATTCTTCTATCAAATCAGAAACTTTCTTTCGATCGGTGAGAATTGTTAGTAAAGAACATTTGATATATAACTATAGCGCGGGAATTGATGTAGCTTCTCGCTCGCTTCGCTCGCTCTTATAAAACTAGCCTAACCTCAAAACCGATCCCGCGCGTCTGTAAATTATCGGAAAATCGCGGTCTTTTCGAAAAACGAACGCAAGGTGGATTGGTTTTAGGTAAGGCTATAACATTCCGAGCGAGCGCAGCGAGCGAGCAACTCGTAAAGGTGAGTCGCAACCCAATGATTTTGACCGTAGGGACTTTTAAGTATTCGCAACAGCCCTAGGAGCGACACGCCGCTGGACTTGGTCGTGTGCGATCGAAGAGCATTATGCCGCTGGACTTAGTCTCGTACAAACAAAAACCAATTAAGACAAAGACAAGGACAGAAACAAGGACAAAAACAAAAACACAAACAAAAACGAAAAGGAAAACAAAAACAAAAACGAAAACAAAAACGAAAACAAAAACAAAAACGAAAACAAAAACGAAAACAAAAACGAAAACAAACACGAAAACAAAAACGAAAACAAAAACGAAAACAAAAACGAAAACAAAAAAGAAAACAAAAGCGAAAACAAAAACGAAAACAAAAACACAAACAAAAACGAAAAGGAAAACAAAAACAAAAACAAAAACGAAAACAAAAACGAAAACAAAAACAAAAACGAAAACAAAAACGAAAACAAAAACGAAAACAAAAACGAAAACAAAAACGAAAACAAAAACGAAAACAAAAACAAAAACGAAAACAAAAACGAAAACAAAAACGAAAACAAAAACGAAAACAAAAACGAAAACAAAAACGAAAACAAAAACGAAAACAAAAACGAAAACAAAAACGAAAACAAAAAAGAAAACAAAAACGAAAACAAAAACGAAAACAAAAAAGAAAACAAAAACGAAAACAAAAACGAAAACAAAAACGAAAACAACAACATCATCGAGATACATCGATCAGCACGAATCGCGTACCTAGCGAAACATATCTGTTATTCTTCTATCAAATCAGAAACTTTCTTTCGATCGGTGAGAATTGTTAGTAAAGAACATTTGATATATAACTATAGCGCGGGAATTGATGTAGCTTCTCGCTCGCTTCGCTCGCTCTTATAAAACTAGCCTAACCTCAAAACCGATCCCGCGCGTCTGTAAATTATCGGAAAATCGCGGTCTTTTCGAAAAACGAACGCAAGGTGGATTGGTTTTAGGTAAGGCTATAACATTCCGAGCGAGCGCAGCGAGCGAGCAACTCGTAAAGGTGAGTCGCAACCCAATGATTTTGACCGTAGGGACTTTTAAGTATTCGCAACAGCCCTAGGAGCGACACGCCGCTGGACTTGGTCGTGTGCGATCGAAGAGCATTATGCCGCTGGACTTAGTCTCGTACAAACAAAAACCAATTAAGACAAAGACAAGGACAGAAACAAGGACAAAAACAAAAACAAAAACGAAAACAAAAACAAAAACGAAAACAAAAACGAAAACAAAAACGAAAACAAACACGAAAACAAAAACGAAAACAAAAACGAAAACAAAAACGAAAACAAAAACGAAAACAAAAACGAAAACAAAAACGAAAACAAAAACGAAATCAAAAACGAAAACAAAAACGAAAACAAAAACGAAAACAAAAACGAAAACAAAAACGAAAACAAAAACGAAAACAAAAACGAAAACAAAAACGAAAACAAAAACGAAAACAAAAAAGAAAACAAAAACGAAAACGAAAACGAAAACAAAAACGAAAACAAACACGAAAACAAAAACGAAAACAAAAACGAAAACAAAAACGAAAACAAAAACGAAAACAAAAACGAAAACAAAAACGAAAACAAAAACAAAAACGAAAACAAAAACGAAAACAAAAACGAAAACAAAAACGAAAACAAAAACGAAAATAAACACGAAAACAAAAACAAAAACGAAAACAAAAACGAAAACAAAAACGAAAACAAAAACGAAAACAAAAACGAAAACAAAAACGAAAACGAAAACAAAAACGAAAACAAAAACGAAAACAAAAACGAAAACAAAAAAGAAAACAAAAACGAAAACGAAAACGAAAACAAAAACGAAAACAAACACGAAAACAAAAACGAAAACAAAAACGAAAACAAAAACGAAAACAAAAACGAAAACAAAAACGAAAACAAAAACGAAAACAAAAACGAAAACAAAAACGAAAACAAAAACGAAAACAAAAACGAAAACAAAAACGAAAACAAAAACATCATCGAGATACATCGATCAGCACGAATCGCGTACCTAGCGAAACATATCTGTTATTCTTCTATCAAATCAGAAACTTTCTTTCGATCGGTGAGAATTGTTAGTAAAGAACATTTGATATATAACTATAGCGCGGGAATTGATGTAGCTTCTCGCTCGCTTCGCTCGCTCTTATAAAACTAGCCTAACCTCAAAACCGATCCCGCGCGTCTGTAAATTATCGGAAAATCGCGGTCTTTTCGAAAAACGAACGCAAGGTGGATTGGTTTTAGGTAAGGCTATAACATTCCGAGCGAGCGCAGCGAGCGAGCAACTCGTAAAGGTGAGTCGCAACCCAATGATTTTGACCGTAGGGACTTTTAAGTATTCGCAACAGCCCTAGGAGCGACACGCCGCTGGACTTGGTCGTGTGCGATCGAAGAGCATTATGCCGCTGGACTTAGTCTCGTACAAACAAAAACCAATTAAGACAAAGACAAGGACAGAAACAAGGACAAAAACAAAAACACAAACAAAAACGAAAAGGAAAACAAAAACAAAAACGAAAACAAAAACGAAAACAAAAACAAAAACGAAAACAAAAACGAAAACAAAAACGAAAACAAACACGAAAACAAAAACGAAAACAAAAACGAAAACAAAAACGAAAACAAAAAAGAAAACAAAAGCGAAAACAAAAACGAAAACAAAAACACAAACAAAAACGAAAAGGAAAACAAAAACAAAAACAAAAACGAAAACAAAAACGAAAACAAAAACAAAAACGAAAACAAAAACGAAAACAAAAACGAAAACAAAAACGAAAACAAAAACGAAAACAAAAACGAAAACAAAAACAAAAACGAAAACAAAAACGAAAACAAAAACGAAAACAAAAACGAAAACAAAAACGAAAACAAAAACGAAAACAAAAACGAAAACAAAAACGAAAACAAAAACGAAAACAAAAAAGAAAACAAAAACGAAAACAAAAACGAAAACAAAAAAGAAAACAAAAACGAAAACAAAAACGAAAACAAAAACGAAAACAACAACATCATCGAGATACATCGATCAGCACGAATCGCGTACCTAGCGAAACATATCTGTTATTCTTCTATCAAATCAGAAACTTTCTTTCGATCGGTGAGAATTGTTAGTAAAGAACATTTGATATATAACTATAGCGCGGGAATTGATGTAGCTTCTCGCTCGCTTCGCTCGCTCTTATAAAACTAGCCTAACCTCAAAACCGATCCCGCGCGTCTGTAAATTATCGGAAAATCGCGGTCTTTTCGAAAAACGAACGCAAGGTGGATTGGTTTTAGGTAAGGCTATAACATTCCGAGCGAGCGCAGCGAGCGAGCAACTCGTAAAGGTGAGTCGCAACCCAATGATTTTGACCGTAGGGACTTTTAAGTATTCGCAACAGCCCTAGGAGCGACACGCCGCTGGACTTGGTCGTGTGCGATCGAAGAGCATTATGCCGCTGGACTTAGTCTCGTACAAACAAAAACCAATTAAGACAAAGACAAGGACAGAAACAAGGACAAAAACAAAAACAAAAACGAAAACAAAAACAAAAACGAAAACAAAAACGAAAACAAAAACGAAAACAAACACGAAAACAAAAACGAAAACAAAAACAAAATCGAAAACGAAAACAAAAACGAAAACAAAAACGAAAACAAAAACGAAAACAAAAACGAAATCAAAAACGAAAACAAAAACGAAAACAAAAACGAAAACAAAAACGAAAACAAAAACGAAAACAAAAACGAAAACAAAAACGAAAACAAAAACGAAAACAAAAACGAAAACAAAAAAGAAAACAAAAACGAAAACGAAAACGAAAACAAAAACGAAAACAAACACGAAAACAAAAACGAAAACAAAAACGAAAACAAAAACGAAAACAAAAACGAAAACAAAAACGAAAACAAAAACGAAAACAAAAACAAAAACGAAAACAAAAACGAAAACAAAAACGAAAACAAAAACGAAAACAAAAACGAAAACAAACACGAAAACAAAAACAAAAACGAAAACAAAAACGAAAACAAAAACGAAAACAAAAACGAAAACAAAAACGAAAACAAAAACGAAAACGAAAACAAAAACGAAAACAAAAACGAAAACAAAAACGAAAACAAAAAAGAAAACAAAAACGAAAACGAAAACGAAAACAAAAACGAAAACAAACACGAAAACAAAAACGAAAACAAAAACGAAAACAAAAACGAAAACAAAAACGAAAACAAAAACGAAAACAAAAACGAAAACAAAAACGAAAACAAAAACGAAAACAAAAACGAAAACAAAAACGAAAACAAAAACGAAAACAAAAACATCATCGAGATACATCGATCAGCACGAATCGCGTACCTAGCGAAACATATCTGTTATTCTTCTATCAAATCAGAAACTTTCTTTCGATCGGTGAGAATTGTTAGTAAAGAACATTTGATATATAACTATAGCGCGGGAATTGATGTAGCTTCTCGCTCGCTTCGCTCGCTCTTATAAAACTAGCCTAACCTCAAAACCGATCCCGCGCGTCTGTAAATTATCGGAAAATCGCGGTCTTTTCGAAAAACGAACGCAAGGTGGATTGGTTTTAGGTAAGGCTATAACATTCCGAGCGAGCGCAGCGAGCGAGCAACTCGTAAAGGTGAGTCGCAACCCAATGATTTTGACCGTAGGGACTTTTAAGTATTCGCAACAGCCCTAGGAGCGACACGCCGCTGGACTTGGTCGTGTGCGATCGAAGAGCATTATGCCGCTGGACTTAGTCTCGTACAAACAAAAACCAATTAAGACAAAGACAAGGACAGAAACAAGGACAAAAACAAAAACACAAACAAAAACGAAAAGGAAAACAAAAACAAAAACGAAAACAAAAACGAAAACAAAAACAAAAACGAAAACAAAAACAAAAACAAAAACGAAAACAAACACGAAAACAAAAACGAAAACAAAAACGAAAACAAAAACGAAAACAAAAACGAAAACAAAAACGAAAACAAAAACGAAAACGAAAACAAAAACGAAAACAAACACGAAAACAAAAACGAAAACAAAAACGAAAACAAAAACGAAAACAAAAACGAAAACAAAAACGAAAACAAAAACGAAAACAAAAACACAAACAAAAACGAAAAGGAAAACAAAAACAAAAACGAAAACAAAAACGAAAACAAAAACAAAAACGAAAACAAAAACGAAAACAAAAACGAAAACAAACACGAAAACAAAAACGAAAACAAAAACGAAAACAAAAACGAAAACAAAAACGAAAACAAAAACGAAAACAAAAACGAAAACAAAAACACAAACAAAAACGAAAAGGAAAACAAAAACAAAAACGAAAACAAAAACGAAAACAAAAACAAAAACGAAAACAAAAACGAAAACAAAAACGAAAACAAAAACGAAAACAAAAACGAAAACAAAAACGAAAACAAAAACGAAAACAAAAACACAAACAAAAACGAAAAGGAAAACAAAAACAAAAACGAAAACAAAAACGAAAACAAAAACAAAAACGAAAACAAAAACGAAAACAAAAACGAAAACAAAAACGAAAACAAAAACAAAAACGAAAACAAAAACGAAAACAAAAACGAAAACAAAAACGAAAACAAAAACGAAAACAAAAACGAAAACAAAAACGAAAACAAAAACGAAAACAAAAACGAAAACAAAAACGAAAACAAAAACAAAAACGAAAACAAAAACGAAAACAAAAACGAAAACAAAAACGAAAACAAAAACGAAAACAAAAACGAAAACAAAAACGAAAACAAAAACGAAAACAAAAACGAAAACAAAAAAGAAAACAAAAACGAAAACAAAAACGAAAACAAAAAAGAAAACAAAAACGAAAACAAAAACGAAAACAAACACGAAAAGAAAAACGAAAACAAAAACGAAAACAAAAACGAAAACAAAAACGAAAACAACAACATCATCGAGATACATCGATCAGCACGAATCGCGTACCTAGCGAAACATATCTGTTATTCTTCTATCAAATCAGAAACTTTCTTTCGATCGGTGAGAATTGTTAGTAAAGAACATTTGATATATAACTATAGCGCGGGAATTGATGTAGCTTCTCGCTCGCTTCGCTCGCTCTTATAAAACTAGCCTAACCTCAAAACCGATCCCGCGCGTCTGTAAATTATCGGAAAATCGCGGTCTTTTCGAAAAACGAACGCAAGGTGGATTGGTTTTAGGTAAGGCTATAACATTCCGAGCGAGCGCAGCGAGCGAGCAACTCGTAAAGGTGAGTGGCAACCCAATGATTTTGACCGTAGGGACTTTTAAGTATTCGCAACAGCCCTAGGAGCGACACGCCGCTGGACTTGGTCGTGTGCGATCGAAGAGCATTATGCCGCTGGACTTAGTCTCGTACAAACAAAAACCAATTAAGACAAAGACAAGGACAGAAACAAGGACAAAAACAAAAACACAAACAAAAACGAAAAGGAAAACAAAAACAAAAACGAAAACAAAAACGAAAACAAAAACAAACACGAAAACAAAAACGAAAACAAAAACGAAAACAAAAACGAAAACAAAAACGAAAACAAAAACGAAAACAAAAACGAAAACAAAAACACAAACAAAAACGAAAAGGAAAACAAAAACAAAAACAAAAACAAAAACGAAAACGAAAACAAAAACGAAAACAAACGAAAACAAAAACGAAAACAAAAACGAAAACAAAAACGAAAACAAAAACGAAAACAAAAACGAAAACAAAAACGAAAACAAAAACGAAAACAAAAACGAAAACAAAAACGAAAACAAAAACGAAAACAAAAACGAAAACAAAAACGAAAACAAAAACGAAAACAAAAACGAAATCAAAAACGAAAACAAAAACGAAAACAAAAACGAAAACAAAAACGAAAACAAAAACGAAAACAAAAACGAAAACAAAAACGAAAACAAAAACGAAAACAAAAACGAAAACAAAAAAGAAAACAAAAACGAAAACGAAAACGAAAACAAAAACGAAAACAAACACGAAAACAAAAACGAAAACAAAAACGAAAACAAAAACGAAAACAAAAACGAAAACAAAAACGAAAACAAAAACGAAAACAAAAACGAAAACAAAAACGAAAACAAAAACGAAAACAAAAACGAAAACAAAAACGAAAACAAAAACGAAAACAAAAACGAAAACAAAAAAGAAAACAAAAACGAAAACAAAAACGAAAACAAACACGAAAACAAAAACGAAAACAAAAACGAAAACAAAAACGAAAACAAAAACGAAAACAAAAACGAAAACAAAAACGAAAACAAAAACGAAAACAAAAACGAAAACAAAAACGAAAACAAAAACGAAAACAAAAACGAAAACAAAAAAGAAAACAAAAACGAAAACAAAAACGAAAACAAAAACGAAAACAAAAACGAAAACAAAAAAGAAAACAAAAACGAAAACAAAAACGAAAACAAAAAAGAAAACAAAAACGAAAACAAAAACGAAAACAAACACGAAAAGAAAAACGAAAACAAAAACGAAAACAAAAACGAAAACAAAAACGAAAACAACAACATCATCGAGATACATCGATCAGCACGAATCGCGTACCTAGCGAAACATATCTGTTATTCTTCTATCAAATCAGAAACTTTCTTTCGATCGGTGAGAATTGTTAGTAAAGAACATTTGATATATAACTATAGCGCGGGAATTGATGTAGCTTCTCGCTCGCTTCGCTCGCTCTTATAAAACTAGCCTAACCTCAAAACCGATCCCGCGCGTCTGTAAATTATCGGAAAATCGCGGTCTTTTCGAAAAACGAACGCAAGGTGGATTGGTTTCAGGTAAGGCTATAACATTCCGAGCGAGCGCAGCGAGCGAGCAACTCGTAAAGGTGAGTCGCAACCCAATGATTTTGACCGTAGGGACTTTTAAGTATTCGCAACAGCCCTAGGAGCGACACGCCGCTGGACTTGGTCGTGTGCGATCGAAGAGCATTATGCCGCTGGACTTAGTCTCGTACAAACAAAAACCAATTAAGACAAAGACAAGGACAGAAACAAGGACAAAAACAAAAACAAAAACGAAAACAAAAACAAAAACGAAAACAAAAACGAAAACAAAAACGAAAACAAACACGAAAACAAAAACGAAAACAAAAACGAAAACAAACACGAAAACAAAAACGAAAACAAAAACTAAAACAAAAACGAAAACAAAAACGAAATCAAAAACGAAAACAAAAACGAAAACAAAAACGAAAACAAAAACGAAAACAAAAACGAAAACAAAAACGAAAACAAAAACGAAAACAAAAACGAAAACAAAAAAGAAAACAAAAACGAAAACAAAAACGAAAACAAACACGAAAACAAAAACGAAAACAAAAACGAAAACAAAAACGAAAACAAAAACGAAAACAAAAACGAAAACAAAAACGAAATCAAAAACGAAAACAAAAACGAAAACAAAAACGAAAACAAAAACGAAAACAAAAACGAAAACAAAAACGAAAACAAAAACGAAAACAAAAACGAAAACAAAAACGAAAACAAAAAAGAAAACAAAAACGAAAACGAAAACGAAAACAAAAACGAAAACAAACACGAAAACAAAAACGAAAACAAAAACGAAAACAAAAACGAAAACAAAAACGAAAACAAACACGAAAACAAAAACGAAAACAAAAACGAAAACAAAAACGAAAACAAAAACGAAAACAAAAACGAAAACAAAAACGAAAACAAAAACGAAAACAAAAAAGAAAACAAAAACGAAAACGAAAACGAAAACAAAAACGAAAACAAACACGAAAACAAAAACGAAAACAAAAACGAAAACAAAAACGAAAACAAAAACGAAAACAAAAACATCATCGAGATACATCGATCAGCACGAATCGCGTACCTAGCGAAACATATCTGTTATTCTTCTATCAAATCAGAAACTTTCTTTCGATCGGTGAGAATTGTTAGTAAAGAACATTTGATATATAACTATAGCGCGGGAATTGATGTAGCTTCTCGCTCGCTTCGCTCGCTCTTATAAAACTAGCCTAACCTCAAAACCGATCCCGCGCGTCTGTAAATTATCGGAAAATCGCGGTCTTTTTGAAAAACGAACGCAAGGTGGATTGGTTTTAGGTAAGGCTATAACATTCCGAGCGAGCGCAGCGAGCGAGCAACTCGTAAAGGTGAGTCGCAACCCAATGATTTTGACCGTAGGGACTTTTAAGTATTCGCAACAGCCCTAGGAGCGACACGCCGCTGGACTTGGTCGTGTGCGATCGAAGAGCATTATGCCGCTGGACTTAGTCTCGTACAAACAAAAACCAATTAAGACAAAGACAGGGACAGAAACAAGGACAAAAACAAAAACACAAACAAAAACGAAAAGGAAAACAAAAACAAAAACGAAAACAAAAACGAAAACAAAAACAAAAACGAAAACAAAAACGAAAACAAAAACGAAAACAAACACGAAAACAAAAACGAAAACAAAAACGAAATCAAAAACGAAAACAAAAACGAAAACAAAAACGAAAACAAAAACGAAAACAAAAACGAAAACAAAAACGAAAACAAAAACGAAAACAAGAACGAAAACAAAAACGAAAACAAAAACGAAAACAAAAACGAAAACAAAAACGAAAACAAAAACGAAAACAAAAACGAAAACAAAAACGAAAACAAAAACGAAAACAAAAACGAAATCAAAAACGAAAACAAAAACGAAAACAAAAACGAAAACAAAAACGAAAACAAAAACGAAAACAAAAACGAAAACAAAAACGAAAACAAAAACGAAAACAAAAACGAAAACAAAAAAGAAAACAAAAACGAAAACGAAAACGAAAACAAAAACGAAAACAAACACGAAAACAAAAACGAAAACAAAAACGAAAACAAAAACGAAAACAAAAACGAAAACAAAAACGAAAACAAAAACGAAAACAAAAACGAAAACAAAAACGAAAACAAAAACGAAAACAAAAACGAAAACAAAAACATCATCGAGATACATCGATCAGCACGAATCGCGTACCTAGCGAAACATATCTGTTATTCTTCTATCAAATCAGAAACTTTCTTTCGATCGGTGAGAATTGTTAGTAAAGAACATTTGATATATAACTATAGCGCGGGAATTGATGTAGCTTCTCGCTCGCTTCGCTCGCTCTTATAAAACTAGCCTAACCTCAAAACCGATCCCGCGCGTCTGTAAATTATCGGAAAATCGCGGTCTTTTCGAAAAACGAACGCAAGGTGGATTGGTTTTAGGTAAGGCTATAACATTCCGAGCGAGCGCAGCGAGCGAGCAACTCGTAAAGGTGAGTCGCAACCCAATGATTTTGACCGTAGGGACTTTTAAGTATTCGCAACAGCCCTAGGAGCGACACGCCGCTGGACTTGGTCGTGTGCGATCGAAGAGCATTATGCCGCTGGACTTAGTCTCGTACAAACAAAAACCAATTAAGACAAAGACAAGGACAGAAACAAGGACAAAAACAAAAACACAAACAAAAACAAAAACAAAAACAAAAACAAAAACGAAAACGAAAACAAAAACGAAAACAAACACGAAAACAAAAACGAAAACAAAAACGAAAACAAAAACGAAATCAAAAACGAAAACAAAAACGAAAACAAAAACGAAAACAAAAACGAAAACAAAAACGAAAACAAAAACGAAAACAAAAACGAAAACAAAAACGAAAACAAAAACGAAAACAAAAACGAAAACAAAAACGAAATCAAAAACGAAAACAAAAACGAAAACAAAAACGAAAACAAAAACGAAAACAAAAACGAAAACAAAAACGAAAACAAAAACGAAAAGGAAAACAAAAACAAAAACGAAAACAAAAACGAAAACAAAAACGAAAACAAAAACGAAAACAAAAACGAAAACAAACACGAAAACAAAAACGAAAACAAAAACGAAAACAAAAACGAAAACAAAAACGAAAACAAAAACGAAAACAAAAACGAAAACAAAAACGAAATCAAAAACGAAAACAAAAACGAAAACGAAAACGAAAACAAAAACGAAAACAAACACGAAAACAAAAACGAAAACAAAAAAGAAAACAAAAAGGAAAACAAAAACGAAAACAAAAACGAAAACAAAAACGAAAACAAAAACGAAAACAAACACGAAAAGAAAAACGAAAACAAAAACGAAAACAAAAACGAAAACAAAAACGAAAACAACAACATCATCGAGATACATCGATCAGCACGAATCGCGTACCTAGCGAAACATGTCTGTTATTCTTCTATCAAATCAGAAACTTTCTTTCGATCGGTGAGAATTGTTAGTAAAGAACATTTGATATATAACTATAGCGCGGGAATTGATGTAGCTTCTCGCTCGCTTCGCTCGCTCTTATAAAACTAGCCTAACCTCAAAACCGATCCCGCGCGTCTGTAAATTATCGGAAAATCGCGGTCTTTTCGAAAAACGAACGCAAGGTGGATTGGTTTTAGGTAAGGCTATAACATTCCGAGCGAGCGCAGCGAGCGAGCAACTCGTAAAGGTGAGTCGCAACCCAATGATTTTGACCGTAGGGACTTTTAAGTATTCGCAACAGCCCTAGGAGCGACACGCCGCTGGACTTGGTCGTGTGCGATCGAAGAGCATTATGCCGCTGGACTTAGTCTCGTACAAACAAAAACCAATTAAGACAAAGACAAGGACAGAAACAAGGACAAAAACAAAAACACAAACAAAAACAAAAACAAAAACAAAAACAAAAACGAAAACAAAAACGAAAACAAAAACGAAAAGGAAAACAAAAACAAAAACGAAAACAAAAACGAAAACAAAAACGAAAACAAAAACGAAAACAAAAACGAAAACAAACACGAAAACAAAAACGAAAACAAAAACGAAAACAAAAACGAAAACAAAAACGAAAACAAAAACGAAAACAAAAACGAAAACAAAAACGAAATCAAAAACGAAAACAAAAACGAAAACGAAAACGAAAACAAAAACGAAAACAAACACGAAAACAAAAACGAAAACAAAAAAGAAAACAAAAACGAAAACAAAAACGAAAACAAAAACGAAAACAAAAACGAAAACAAAAACGAAAACAAACACGAAAAGAAAAACGAAAACAAAAACGAAAACAAAAACGAAAACAAAAACGAAAACAACAACATCATCGAGATACATCGATCAGCACGAATCGCGTACCTAGCGAAACATATCTGTTATTCTTCTATCAAATCAGAAACTTTCTTTCGATCGGTGAGAATTGTTAGTAAAGAACATTTGATATATAACTATAGCGCGGGAATTGATGTAGCTTCTCGCTCGCTTCGCTCGCTCTTATAAAACTAGCCTAACCTCAAAACCGATCCCGCGCGTCTGTAAATTATCGGAAAATCGCGGTCTTTTCGAAAAACGAACGCAAGGTGGATTGGTTTTAGGTAAGGCTATAACATTCCGAGCGAGCGCAGCGAGCGAGCAACTCGTAAAGGTGAGTCGCAACCCAATGATTTTGACCGTAGGGACTTTTAAGTATTCGCAACAGCCCTAGGAGCGACACGCCGCTGGACTTGGTCGTGTGCGATCGAAGAGCATTATGCCGCTGGACTTAGTCTCGTACAAACAAAAACCAATTAAGACAAAGACAAGGACAGAAACAAGGACAAAAACAAAAACACAAACAAAAACGAAAAGGAAAACAAAAACAAAAACGAAAACAAAAACGAAAACAAAAACAAAAACGAAAACAAAAACGAAAACAAAAACGAAAACAAACACGAAAACAAAAACGAAAACAAAAACGAAAACAAAAACGAAAACAAAAACGAAAACAAAAACGAAAACAAAAACGAAAACAAAAACGAAAACAAAAACGAAAACAAAAACGAAAACAAGAACGAAAACAAAAACGAAAACAAAAACGAAAACAAAAACGAAAACAAAAACGAAAACAAAAACGAAAACAAAAACGAAAACAAAAACGAAAACAAAAACGAAAACAAAAACGAAATCAAAAACGAAAACAAAAACGAAAACAAAAACGAAAACAAAAACGAAAACAAAAACGAAAACAAAAACGAAAACAAAAACGAAAACAAAAACGAAAACAAAAACGAAAACAAAAAAGAAAACAAAAACGAAAACGAAAACGAAAACAAAAACGAAAACAAACACGAAAACAAAAACGAAAACAAAAACGAAAACAAAAACGAAAACAAAAACGAAAACAAAAACGAAAACAAAAACGAAAACAAAAACGAAAACAAAAACGAAAACAAAAACGAAAACAAAAACGAAAACAAAAACGAAAACAAAAACATCATCGAGATACATCGATCAGCACGAATCGCGTACCTAGCGAAACATATCTGTTATTCTTCTATCAAATCAGAAACTTTCTTTCGATCGGTGAGAATTGTTAGTAAAGAACATTTGATATATAACTATAGCGCGGGAATTGATGTAGCTTCTCGCTCGCTTCGCTCGCTCTTATAAAACTAGCCTAACCTCAAAACCGATCCCGCGCGTCTGTAAATTATCGGA
>NW_026869735.1:1102500-1107500 GCF_905332965.1 Bombus pascuorum | reverse complement strand
AACAAAAACAAAAACGAAAACAAAAACGAAAACAAAAACGAAAACAAAAACGAAAACAAAAACGAAAACAAACACGAAAACAAAAACGAAAACAAAAACGAAAACAAAAACGAAAACAAAAACGAAAACAAAAACGAAAACAAAAACGAAAACAAAAACGAAATCAAAAACGAAAACAAAAACGAAAACGAAAACGAAAACAAAAACGAAAACAAACACGAAAACAAAAACGAAAACAAAAAAGAAAACAAAAACGAAAACAAAAACGAAAACAAAAACGAAAACAAAAACGAAAACAAAAACGAAAACAAACACGAAAAGAAAAACGAAAACAAAAACGAAAACAAAAACGAAAACAAAAACGAAAACAACAACATCATCGAGATACATCGATCAGCACGAATCGCGTACCTAGCGAAACATATCTGTTATTCTTCTATCAAATCAGAAACTTTCTTTCGATCGGTGAGAATTGTTAGTAAAGAACATTTGATATATAACTATAGCGCGGGAATTGATGTAGCTTCTCGCTCGCTTCGCTCGCTCTTATAAAACTAGCCTAACCTCAAAACCGATCCCGCGCGTCTGTAAATTATCGGAAAATCGCGGTCTTTTCGAAAAACGAACGCAAGGTGGATTGGTTTTAGGTAAGGCTATAACATTCCGAGCGAGCGCAGCGAGCGAGCAACTCGTAAAGGTGAGTCGCAACCCAATGATTTTGACCGTAGGGACTTTTAAGTATTCGCAACAGCCCTAGGAGCGACACGCCGCTGGACTTGGTCGTGTGCGATCGAAGAGCATTATGCCGCTGGACTTAGTCTCGTACAAACAAAAACCAATTAAGACAAAGACAAGGACAGAAACAAGGACAAAAACAAAAACACAAATAAAAACAAAAACAAAAACAAAAACAAAAACGAAAACGAAAACAAAAACGAAAACAAACACGAAAACAAAAACGAAAACAAAAACGAAAACAAAAACGAAATCAAAAACGAAAACAAAAACGAAAACAAAAACGAAAACAAAAACGAAAACAAAAACGAAAACAAAAACGAAAACAAAAACGAAAACAAAAACGAAAACAAAAACGAAAACAAAAAAGAAAACAAAAACGAAAACGAAAACGAAAACAAAAACGAAAACAAAAACGAAAACAAAAACGAAAACAAAAACGAAAACAAAAACGAAAACAAACACGAAAACAAAAACGAAAACAAAAACGAAAACAAAAACGAAAACAAAAACGAAAACAAAAACGAAAACAAAAACGAAAACAAAAACGAAAACAAAAAAGAAAACAAAAACGAAAACGAAAACGAAAACAAAAACGAAAACAAACACGAAAACAAAAACGAAAACAAAAACGAAAACAAAAACGAAAACAAAAACGAAAACAAAAACGAAAACAAAAACACAAACAAAAACGAAAAGGAAAACAAAAACAAAAACGAAAACAAAAACGAAAACAAAAACAAAAACGAAAACAAAAACGAAAACAAAAACGAAAACAAAAACGAAAACAAAAACGAAAACAAAAACGAAAACGAAAACGAAAACAAAAACGAAAACAAAAACATCATCGAGATACATCGATCAGCACGAATCGCGTACCTAGCGAAACATATCTGTTATTCTTCTATCAAATCAGAAACTTTCTTTCGATCGGTGAGAATTGTTAGTAAAGAACATTTGATATATAACTATAGCGCGGGAATTGATGTAGCTTCTCGCTCGCTTCGCTCGCTCTTATAAAACTAGCCTAACCTCAAAACCGATCCCGCGCGTCTGTAAATTATCGGAAAATCGCGGTCTTTTCGAAAAACGAACGCAAGGTGGATTGGTTTTAGGTAAGGCTATAACATTCCGAGCGAGCGCAGCGAGCGAGCAACTCGAAAAGGTGAGTCGCAACCCAATGATTTTGACCGTAGGGACTTTTAAGTATTCGCAACAGCCCTAGGAGCGACACGCCGCTGGACTTGGTCGTGTGGGATCGAAGAGCATTATGCCGCTGGACTTAGTCTCGTACAAACAAAAACCAATTAAGACAAAGACAAGGACAGAAACAAGGACAAAAACAAAAACAAAAACGAAAACAAAAACAAAAACGAAAACAAAAACGAAAACAAAAACGAAAACAAAAACGAAAACAAAAACGAAAACAAAAACGAAAACAAAAACGAAAACAAAAACGAAAACAAAAACGAAAACAAAAACGAAAACAAAAACGAAATCAAAAACGAAAACAAAAACGAAAACAAAAACGAAAACAAAAACGAAAACAAAAACGAAAACAAAAACCCAAACAAAAACGAAAAGGAAAACAAAAACAAAAACGAAAACAAAAACGAAAACAAAAACAAAAACGAAAACAAAAACGAAAACAAAAACGAAAACAAAAACGAAAACAAAAACGAAAACAAAAACGAAAACAAAAAAGAAAACAAAAACGAAAACGAAAACGAATACAAAAACGAAAACAAACACGAAAACAAAAACGAAAACAAAAACACAAACAAAAACGAAAAGGAAAACAAAAACAAAAACGAAAACAAAAACGAAAACAAAAACAAAAACGAAAACAAAAACGAAAACAAAAACGAAAACAAACACGAAAACAAAAACGAAAACAAAAACGAAAACAAAAACGAAAACAAAAACGAAATCAAAAACGAAAACAAAAACGAAAACAAAAACGAAAACAAAAACGAAAACAAAAACGAAAACAAAAACGAAAACAAAAACGAAAACAAAAACGAAAACAAAAACGAAAACAAAAACGAAAACAAAAACGAAAACAAAAACGAAAACAAAAACGAAAACAAACACGAAAACAAAAACGAAAACAAAAACGAAAACAAAAACGAAAACAAAAACGAAAACAAAAACGAAAACAAAAACGAAATCAAAAACGAAAACAAAAACGAAAACAAAAACGAAAACAAAAACGAAAACAAAAACGAAAACAAAAACGAAAACAAAAACGAAAACAAAAAAGAAAACAAAAACGAAAACGAAAACGAAAACAAAAACGAAAACAAACACGAAAACAAAAACGAAAACAAAAACGAAAACAAAAACGAAAACAAAAACGAAAACAAAAACGAAAACAAACACGAAAACAAAAACGAAAACAAAAACGAAAACAAAAACGAAAACAAAAACGAAAACAAAAACGAAAACAAAAACGAAAACAAAAACCCAAACAAAAACGAAAAGGAAAACAAAAACAAAAACGAAAACAAAAACGAAAACAAAAACAAAAACGAAAACAAAAACGAAAACAAAAACGAAAACAAAAACGAAAACAAAAACGAAAACAAAAACGAAAACAAAAACGAAAACAAAAACGAAAACAAAAAAGAAAACAAAAACGAAAACGAAAACGAAAACAAAAACGAAAACAAACACGAAAACAAAAACGAAAACAAAAAACGAAAACAAAAACGAAAACAAAAACGAAAACAAACACGAAAACAAAAACGAAAACAAAAACGAAATCAAAAACGAAAACAAAAACGAAAACAAAAACGAAAACAAAAACGAAAACAAAAACGAAAACAAAAACGAAAACAAAAACGAAAACAAAAACACAAACAAAAACGAAAACGAAAACAAAAACGAAAACAAAAACGAAAACAAACACGAAAACAAAAACAAAAACGAAAACAAAAACGAAAACAAAAACGAAAACAAAAACGAAATCAAAAACGAAAACAAAAACGAAAACAAACACGAAAACAAAAACCAAAACAAAAACGAAAACAAAAACGAAAACAAAAACGAAAACAAAAACACAAACAAAAACGAAAAGGAAAACAAAAACAAAAACGAAAACAAAAACGAAAACAAAAACAAAAACGAAAACAAAAACGAAAACACACACGAAAACAAACACGAAAACAAAAACGAAAACAAAAACGAAAACAAAAACGAAAACAAAAACGAAAACAAACACGAAAACAAAAACGAAAACAAAAACGAAAACAAAAACGAAAACAAAAACGAAAACAAAAACGAAATCAAAAACGAAAACAAAAACGAAAACAAACACGAAAACAAAAACGAAAACAAAAACGAAAACAAAAACGAAAACAAAAACGAAAACAAAAACACAAACAAAAACGAAAAGGAAAACAAAAACAAAAACGAAAACAAAAACGAAAACAAAAACAAAAACGAAAACAAAAACGAAAACAAACACGAAAACAAACACGAAAACAAAAACGAAAACAAAAACGAAAACAAAAACGAAAACGAAAACAAAAACAAAAACAAAAACGAAAACAAAAACGAAAACAAAAACGAAAACAAAAACGAAAACAAAAACGAAAACAAAAACGAAATCAAAAACGAAAACGAAAACAAAAACGAAAACAAAAACAAAAACGAAAACAAAAACGAAAACAAAAACGAAAACAAAAACGAAAACAAAAACGAAAACAAAAACGAAAACGAAAACGAAAACAAAAACGAAAACAAAAACATCATCGAGATACATCGATCAGCACGAATCGCGTACCTAGCGAAACATATCTGTTATTCTTCTATCAAATCAGAAACTTTCTTTCGATCGGTGAGAATTGTTAGTAAAGAACATTTGATATATAACTATAGCGCGGGAATTGATGTAGCTTCTCGCTCGCTTCGCTCGCTCTTATAAAACTAGCCTAACCTCAAAACCGATCCCGCGCGTCTGTAAATTATCGGAAAATCGCGGTCTTTTCGAAAAACGAACGCAAGGTGGATTGGTTTTAGGTAAGGCTATAACATTCCGAGCGAGCGCAGCGAGCGAGCAACTCGTAAAGGTGAGTCGCAACCCAATGATTTTGACCGTAGGGACTTTTAAGTATTCGCAACAGCCCTAGGAGCGACACGCCGCTGGACTTGGTCGTGTGCGATCGAAGAGCATTATGCCGCTGGACTTAGTCTCGTACAAACAAAAACCAATTAAGACAAAGACAAGGACAGAAACAAGGACAAAAACAAAAACAAAATCA
>NW_026869735.1:1042500-1100000 GCF_905332965.1 Bombus pascuorum | reverse complement strand
GGACAGAAACAAGGACAAAAACAAAAACAAAAACGAAAACAAAAACAAAAACGAAAACAAAAACGAAAACAAAAACGAAAACAAACACGAAAACAAAAACGAAAACAAAAACGAAAACAAAAACGAAAACAAAAACGAAAACAAAAACGAAAACAAAAACGAAATCAAAAACGAAATCAAAAACGAAAACAAAAACGAAAACAAAAACGAAAACAAAAACGAAAACAAAAACGAAAACAAAAACGAAAACAAAAACGAAAACAAAAACGAAAACAAAAACGAAAACAAAAAAGAAAACAAAAACGAAAACGAAAACGAAAACAAAAACGAAAACAAACACGAAAACAAAAACGAAAACAAAAACGAAAACAAAAACGAAAACAAAAACGAAAACAAACACGAAAACAAAAACGAAAACAAAAACGAAAACAAAAACGAAAACAAAAACGAAAACAAAAACACAAACAAAAACGAAAAGGAAAACAAAAACAAAAACGAAAACAAAAACGAAAACAAAAACAAAAACGAAAACAAAAACGAAAACAAAAACGAAAACAAAAACGAAAACAAAAACGAAAACAAAAACGAAAACAAAAACGAAAACAAAAACGAAAACAAAAACAAAAACGAAAACAAAAACGAAAACAAAAACGAAAACAAAAACGAAAACAAAAACGAAAAAAAAAAAAAAACAAAAACAAAAACAAAAACGAAAACAAAAACGAAAACAAAAACGAAAACAAACACTAAAACAAAAACGAAAACAAAAACGAAAACAAAAACGAAAACAAAAACGAAAACAAAAACGAAAACAAAAACGAAAACAAAAACGAAAACAAAAACGAAAAGGAAAACAAAAACAAAAACGAAAACAAAAACGAAAACAAAAACAAAAACGAAAACAAAAACGAAAACAAAAACGAAAACAAAAACGAAAACAAAAACAAAAACAAAAACGAAAACAAAAACAAAAACGAAAACAAAAACGAAAACAAAAACGAAAACAAAAACGAAAACAAAAACGAAAACAAAAACGAAAACAAAAACAAAAACGAAAACAAAAACGAAAACAAAAACGAAAACAAAAACGAAAACAAAAACGAAAACAAAAACGAAAACAAACACGAAAAGAAAAACGAAAACAAAAACGAAAACAAAAACGAAAACAAAAACGAAAACAACAACATCATCGAGATACATCGATCAGCACGAATCGCGTACCTAGCGAAACATATCTGTTATTCTTCTATCAAATCAGAAACTTTCTTTCGATCGGTGAGAATTGTTAGTAAAGAACATTTGATATATAACTATAGCGCGGGAATTGATGTAGCTTCTCGCTCGCTTCGCTCGCTCTTATAAAACTAGCCTAACCTCAAAACCGATCCCGCGCGTCTGTAAATTATCGGAAAATCGCGGTCTTTTCGAAAAACGAACGCAAGGTGGATTGGTTTTAGGTAAGGCTATAACATTCCGAGCGAGCGCAGCGAGCGAGCAACTCGTAAAGGTGAGTCGCAACCCAATGATTTTGACCGTAGGGACTTTTAAGTATTCGCAACAGCCCTAGGAGCGACACGCCGCTGGACTTGGTCGTGTGCGATCGAAGAGCATTATGCCGCTGGACTTAGTCTCGTACAAACAAAAACCAATTAAGACAAAGACAAGGACAGAAACAAGGACAAAAACAAAAACAAAAACAAAAACGAAAACAAAAACAAAAACGAAAACAAAAACGAAAACAAAAACGAAAACAAACACGAAAACAAAAACGAAAACAAAAACGAAAACAAAAACGAAAACAAAAACGAAAACAAAAACGAAATCAAAAACGAAAACAAAAACGAAAACAAAAACGAAAACAAAAACGAAAACAAAAACGAAAACAAAAACGAAAACAAAAAAGAAAACAAAAACGAAAACGAAAACGAAAACAAAAACGAAAACAAACACGAAAACAAAAACGAAAACAAAAACGAAAACAAAAACGAAAACAAAAACGAAAACAAAAACGAAAACAAAAACACAAACAAAAACGAAAAGGAAAACAAAAACAAAAACGAAAACAAAAACGAAAACAAAAACAAAAACGAAAACAAAAACGAAAACAAAAACGAAAACAAAAACGAAAACAAAAACGAAAACAAAAACGAAAACAAAAACGAAAACAAAAAAGAAAACAAAAACGAAAACGAAAACGAAAACAAAAACGAAAACAAAAACGAAAACAAAAACGAAAACAAAAACGAAAACAAACACGAAAACAAAAACGAAAACAAACACGAAAACAAAAACGAAAACAAAAACGAAAACAAAAACGAAAACAAAAACGAAAACAAAAACGAAAACAAAAACGAAAACAAAAACGAAAACAAAAACGAAAACAAAAACGAAAACAAAAACATCATCGAGATACATCGATCAGCACGAATCGCGTACCTAGCGAAACATATCTGTTATTCTTCTATCAAATCAGAAACTTTCTTTCGATCGGTGAGAATTGTTAGTAAAGAACATTTGATATATAACTATAGCGCGGGAATTGATGTAGCTTCTCGCTCGCTTCGCTCGCTCTTATAAAACTAGCCTAACCTCAAAACCGATCCCGCGCGTCTGTAAATTATCGGAAAATCGCGGTCTTTTCGAAAAACGAACGCAAGGTGGATTGGTTTTAGGTAAGGCTATAACATTCCGAGCGAGCGCAGCGAGCGAGCAACTCGTAAAGGTGAGTCGCAACCCAATGATTTTGACCGTAGGGACTTTTAAGTATTCGCAACAGCCCTAGGAGCGACACGCCGCTGGACTTGGTCGTGTGGGATCGAAGAGCATTATGCCGCTGGACTTAGTCTCGTACAAACAAAAACCAATTAAGACAAAGACAAGGACAGAAACAAGGACAAAAACAAAAACAAAAACGAAAACAAAAACAAAAACGAAAACAAAAACGAAAACAAAAACGAAAACAAAAACGAAAACAAAAACGAAAACAAAAACGAAAACAAAAACGAAAACAAAAACGAAAACAAAAACGAAAACAAAAACGAAAACAAAAACGAAATCAAAAACGAAAACAAAAACGAAAACAAAAACGAAAACAAAAACGAAAACAAAAACGAAAACAAAAACCCAAACAAAAACGAAAAGGAAAACAAAAACAAAAACGAAAACAAAAACGAAAACAAAAACAAAAACGAAAACAAAAACGAAAACAAAAACGAAAACAAAAACGAAAACAAAAACGAAAACAAAAACGAAAACAAAAACGAAAACGAAAACGAAAACAAAAACGAAAACAAACACGAAAACAAAAACGAAAACAAAAACGAAAACAAAAACGAAAACAAAGAAGAAAACAAAAACGAAAACAAAAACGAAAACAAACACGAAAAGAAAAACGAAAACAAAAAAGGAAACAAAAACGAAAACAAAAACGAAAACAAAAAAGAAAACAAAAACGAAAACAAAAACGAAAACAAAAACGAAAACAAACACGAAAAGAAAATCGAAAACAAAAACGAAAACAAAAACGAAAACAAAAACGAAAACAACAACATCATCGAGATACATCGATCAGCACGAATCGCGTACCTAGCGAAACATATCTGTTATTCTTCTATCAAATCAGAAACTTTCTTTCGATCGGTGAGAATTGTTAGTAAAGAACATTTGATATATAACTATAGCGCGGGAATTGATGTAGCTTCTCGCTCGCTTCGCTCGCTCTTATAAAACTAGCCTAACCTCAAAACCGATCCCGCGCGTCTGTAAATTATCGGAAAATCGCGGTCTTTTCGAAAAACGAACGCAAGGTGGATTGGTTTTAGGTAAGGCTATAACATTCCGAGCGAGCGCAGCGAGCGAGCAACTCGTAAAGGTGAGTCGCAACCCAATGATTTTGACCGTAGGGACTTTTAAGTATTCGCAACAGCCCTAGGAGCGACACGCCGCTGGACTTGGTCGTGTGCGATCGAAGAGCATTATGCCGCTGGACTTAGTCTCGTACAAACAAAAACCAATTAAGACAAAGACAAGGACAGAAACAAGGACAAAAACAAAAACAAAAACGAAAACAAAAACAAAAACGAAAACAAAAACGAAAACAAAAACGAAAACAAACACGAAAACAAAAACGAAAACAAAAACGAAAACAAAAACGAAAACAAAAACGAAAACAAAAACGAAAACAAAAACGAAAACAAACACGAAAAGAAAAACGAAAACAAAAACGAAAACAAAAACGAAAACAAAAACGAAAACAACAACATCATCGAGATACATCGATCAGCACGAATCGCGTACCTAGCGAAACATATCTGTTATTCTTCTATCAAATCAGAAACTTTCTTTCGATCGGTGAGAATTGTTAGTAAAGAACATTTGATATATAACTATAGCGCGGGAATTGATGTAGCTTCTCGCTCGCTTCGCTCGCTCTTATAAAACTAGCCTAACCTCAAAACCGATCCCGCGCGTCTGTAAATTATCGGAAAATCGCGGTCTTTTCGAAAAACGAACGCAAGGTGGATTGGTTTTAGGTAAGGCTATAACATTCCGAGCGAGCGCAGCGAGCGAGAAACTCGTAAAGGTGAGTCGCAACCCAATGATTTTGACCGTAGGGACTTTTAAGTATTCGCAACAGCCCTAGGAGCGACACGCCGCTGGACTTGGTCGTGTGCGATCGAAGAGCATTATGCCGCTGGACTTAGTCTCGTACAAACAAAAACCAATTAAGACAAAGACAAGGACAGAAACAAGGACAAAAACAAAAACAAAAACGAAAACAAAAACAAAAACGAAAACAAAAACGAAAACAAAAACGAAAACAAACACGAAAACAAAAACGAAAACAAAAACGAAAACAAAAACGAAAACAAAAACGAAAACAAAAACAAAAACAAAAACGAAAACAAAAACGAAAACAAAAACGAAAACAAAAACGAAAACAAAAAAGAAAACAAAAACGAAAACGAAAACGAAAACAAAAACGAAAACAAACACGAAAACAAAAACGAAAACAAAAACGAAAACAAAAACGAAAACAAAAACGAAAACAAAAACGAAAACAAAAACGAAAACAAAAACGAAAACAAAAACGAAAACAAAAACGAAATCAAAAACGAAAACAAAAACGAAAACAAAAACGAAAACAAAAACGAAAACAAAAACGAAAACAAAAACGAAAACAAAAACGAAAACAAAAACGAAAACAAAAACGAAAACAAAAAAGAAAACAAAAACGAAAACGAAAACGAAAACAAAAACGAAAACAAACGCGAAAACAAAAACGAAAACAAAAACGAAAACAAAAACGAAAACAAAAACGAAAACAAACACGAAAACAAAAACGAAAACAAAAACGAAAACAAAAACGAAAACAAAAACGAAAACAAAAACGAAAACAAAAACGAAAACAAAAACACAAACAAAAACGAAAAGGAAAACAAAAACAAAAACGAAAACAAAAACGAAAACAAAAACGAAAACAAAAACGAAAACAAAAACGAAAACAAAAACGAAAACAAAAACGAAAACAAAAACGAAAACGAAAACAAAAACGAAAACAAAAACGCAAACAAAAACGAAAACAAAAACGAAAACAAAAACGAAAACAAAAACGAAAACAAAAACGAAAACAAAAACGAAAACAAAAACGAAAACAAAAAAGAAAACAAAAACGAAAACAAAAACGAAAACAAAAAAGAAAACAAAAACGAAAACAAAAACGAAAACAAACACGAAAAGAAAAACGAAAACAAAAACGAAAACAAAAACGAAATCAAAAACGAAAACAACAACATCATCGAGATACATCGATCAGCACGAATCGCGTACCTAGCGAAACATATCTGTTATTCTTCTATCAAATCAGAAACTTTCTTTCGATCGGTGAGAATTGTTAGTAAAGAACATTTGATATATAACTATAGCGCGGGAATTGATGTAGCTTCTCGCTCGCTTCGCTCGCTCTTATAAAACTAGCCTAACCTCAAAACCGATCCCGCGCGTCTGTAAATTATCGGAAAATCGCGGTCTTTTCGAAAAACGAACGCAAGGTGGATTGGTTTTAGGTAAGGCTATAACATTCCGAGCGAGCGCAGCGAGCGAGCAACTCGTAAAGGTGAGTCGCAACCCAATGATTTTGACCGTAGGGACTTTTAAGTATTCGCAACAGCCCTAGGAGCGACACGCCGCTGGACTTGGTCGTGTGCGATCGAAGAGCATTATGCCGCTGGACTTAGTCTCGTACAAACAAAAACCAATTAAGACAAAGACAAGGACAGAAACAAGGACAAAAACAAAAACAAAAACGAAAACAAAAACAAAAACGAAAACAAAAACGAAAACAAAAACGAAAACAAACACGAAAACAAAAACGAAAACAAAAAACGAAAACAAAAACGAAAACAAAAACGAAATCAAAAACGAAAACAAAAACGAAAACAAAAACGAAAACAAAAACGAAAACAAAAACGAAAACAAAAACGAAAACAAAAACGAAAACAAAAACGAAAACAAAAACGAAAACAAAAACGAAAACAAAAAAGAAAACAAAAACGAAAACGAAAACGAAAACAAAAACGAAAACAAACACGAAAACAAAAACGAAAACAAAAACGAAAACAAAAACGAAAACAAAAACGAAAACAAAAACGAAAACAAAAACGAAAACAAAAACGAAAACAAAAACGAAAACAAAAACGAAAACAAAAACGAAAACAAAAACGAAAACAAAAACATCATCGAGATACATCGATCAGCACGAATCGCGTACCTAGCGAAACATATCTGTTATTCTTCTATCAAATCAGAAACTTTCTTTCGATCGGTGAGAATTGTTAGTAAAGAACATTTGATATATAACTATAGCGCGGGAATTGATGTAGCTTCTCGCTCGCTTCGCTCGCTCTTATAAAACTAGCCTAACCTCAAAACCGATCCCGCGCGTCTGTAAATTATCGGAAAATCGCGGTCTTTTCGAAAAACGAACGCAAGGTGGATTGGTTTTAGGTAAGGCTATAACATTCCGAGCGAGCGCAGCGAGCGAGCAACTCGTAAAGGTGAGTCGCAACCCAATGATTTTGACCGTAGGGACTTTTAAGTATTCGCAACAGCCCTAGGAGCGACACGCCGCTGGACTTGGTCGTGTGCGATCGAAGAGCATTATGCCGCTGGACTTAGTCTCGTACAAACAAAAACCAATTAAGACAAAGACAAGGACAGAAACAAGGACAAAAACAAAAACAAAAACGAAAACAAAAACAAAAACGAAAACAAAAACGAAAACAAAAACGAAAACAAACACGAAAACAAAAACGAAAACAAAAACGAAAACAAAAACGAAAACAAAAACGAAATCAAAAACGAAAACAAAAACGAAAACAAAAACGAAAACAAAAACGAAAACAATAATGAAAACAAAAACGAAAACAAAAACGAAAACAAAAACGAAAACAAAAACGAAAACAAAAACGAAAACAAAAAAGAAAACAAAAACGAAAACGAAAACGAAAACAAAAACGAAAACAAACACGAAAACAAAAACGAAAACAAAAACGAAAACAAAAACGAAAACAAAAACGAAAACAAAAACGAAAACAAAAACGAAAACAAAAACGAAAACAAAAACGAAAACAAAAACGAAAACAAAAACGAAAACAAAAACGAAAACAAAAACGAAAACAAAAACATCATCGAGATACATCGATCAGCACGAATCGCGTACCTAGCGAAACATATCTGTTATTCTTCTATCAAATCAGAAACTTTCTTTCGATCGGTGAGAATTGTTAGTAAAGAACATTTGATATATAACTATAGCGCGGGAATTGATGTAGCTTCTCGCTCGCTTCGCTCGCTCTTATAAAACTAGCCTAACCTCAAAACCGATCCCGCGCGTCTGTAAATTATCGGAAAATCGCGGTCTTTTCGAAAAACGAACGCAAGGTGGATTGGTTTTAGGTAAGGCTGTAACATTCCGAGCGAGCGCAGCGAGCGAGCAACTCGTAAAGGTGAGTCGCAACCCAATGATTTTGACCGTAGGGACTTTTAAGTATTCGCAACAGCCCTAGGAGCGACACGCCGCTGGACTTGGTCGTGTGCGATCGAAGAGCATTATGCCGCTGGACTTAGTCTCGTACAAACAAAAACCAATTAAGACAAAGACAAGGACAGAAACAAGGACAAAAACAAAAACAAAAACGAAAACAAAAACAAAAACGAAAACAAAAACGAAAACAAAAACGAAAACAAACACGAAAACAAAAACGAAAACAAAAACGAAAACAAAAAAGAAAACAAAAACGAAAACGAAAACGAAAACAAAAACGAAAACAAACACGAAAACAAAAACGAAAACAAAAACGAAAACAAAAACGAAAACAAAAACGAAAACAAAAACGAAAACAAAAACGAAAACAAACACGAAAAGAAAAACGAAAACAAAAACGAAAACAAAAACGAAAACAAAAACGAAAACAAAAACATCATCGAGATACATCGATCAGCACGAATCGCGTACCTAGCGAAACATATCTGTTATTCTTCTATCAAATCAGAAACTTTCTTTCGATCGGTGAGAATTGTTAGTAAAGAACATTTGATATATAACTATAGCGCGGGAATTGATGTAGCTTCTCGCTCGCTTCGCTCGCTCTTATAAAACTAGCCTAACCTCAAAACCGATCCCGCGCGTCTGTAAATTATCGGAAAATCGCGGTCTTTTCGAAAAACGAACGCAAGGTGGATTGGTTTTAGGTAAGGCTATAACATTCCGAGCGAGCGCAGCGAGCGAGCAACTCGTAAAGGTGAGTCGCAACCCAATGATTTTGACCGTAGGGACTTTTAAGTATTCGCAACAGCCCTAGGAGCGACACGCCGCTGGACTTGGTCGTGTGCGATCGAAGAGCATTATGCCGCTGGACTTAGTCTCGTACAAACAAAAACCAATTAAGACAAAGACAAGGACAGAAACAAGGACAAAAACGAAAACAAAAACGAAAACAAAAACGAAAACAAAAACGAAAACAAAAACGAAAACGAAAACAAAAACGAAAACAAAAAAGAAAACAAAAACGAAAACGAAAACGAAAACAAAAACGAAAACAAAAACAAAAACAAAAACGAAAACAAAAACGAAAACAAAAACGAAAACAAAAACGAAAACAAAAAAGAAAACAAAAACGAAAACAAAAACGAAAACAAAAAAGAAAACAAAAACGAAAACAAAAACGAAAACAAACACGAAAAGAAAAACGAAAACAAAAACGAAAACAAAAACGAAAACAAAAACGAAAACAAAAACATCATCGAGATACATCGATCAGCACGAATCGCGTACCTAGCGAAACATATCTGTTATTCTTCTATCAAATCAGAAACTTTCTTTCGATCGGTGAGAATTGTTAGTAAAGAACATTTGATATATAACTATAGCGCGGGAATTGATGTAGCTTCTCGCTCGCTTCGCTCGCTCTTATAAAACTAGCCTAACCTCAAAACCGATCCCGCGCGTCTGTAAATTATCGGAAAATCGCGGTCTTTTCGAAAAACGAACGCAAGGTGGATTGGTTTTAGGTAAGGCTATAACATTCCGAGCGAGCGCAGCGAGCGAGCAACTCGTAAAGGTGAGTCGCAACCCAATGATTTTGACCGTAGGGACTTTTAAGTATTCGCAACAGTCCTAGGAGCGACACGCCGCTGGACTTGGTCGTGTGCGATCGAAGAGCATTATGCCGCTGGACTTAGTCTCGTACAAACAAAAACCAATTAAGACAAAGACAAGGACAGAAACAAGGACAAAAACAAAAACACAAACAAAAACGAAAAGGAAAACAAAAACAAAAACGAAAACAAAAACGAAAACAAAAACAAAAACGAAAACAAAAACGAAAACAAAAACGAAAACAAACACGAAAACAAAAACGAAAACAAAAACGAAAACAAAAACGAAAACAAAAACGAAAACAAACACGAAAACAAAAACGAAAACAAAAACGAAAACAAAAACGAAAACAAAAACGAAAACAAAAACGAAAACAAAAACGAAAACAAAAACGAAATCAAAAACGAAAACAAAAACGAAAACAAAAACGAAAACAAAAACGAAAACAAAAACGAAAACAAAAACGAAAACAAAAACGAAAACAAAAACGAAAACAAAAACGAAAACAAAAACGAAAACAAAAACGAAAACAAAAACACAAACAAAAACGAAAAGGAAAACAAAAACAAAAACGAAAACAAAAACGAAAACAAAAACAAAAACGAAAACAAAAACAAAAACGAAAACAAAAACGAAAACAAACACGAAAACAAACACGAAAACAAAAACGAAAACAAACACGAAAACAAAAACGAAAACAAAAACGAAAACAAAAACGAAAACGAAAACAAAAACGAAAACAAAAAAGAAAACAAAAACGAAAACGAAAACGAAAACAAAAACGAAAACAAAAACAAAAACAAAAACGAAAACAAAAACGAAAACAAAAACGAAAACAAAAACGAAAACAAAAAAGAAAACAAAAACGAAAACAAAAACGAAAACAAAAAAGAAAACAAAAACGAAAACAAAAACGAAAACAAACACGAAAAGAAAAACGAAAACAAAAACGAAAACAAAAACGAAAACAAAAACGAAAACAAAAACATCATCGAGATACATCGATCAGCACGAATCGCGTACCTAGCGAAACATATCTGTTATTCTTCTATCAAATCAGAAACTTTCTTTCGATCGGTGAGAATTGTTAGTAAAGAACATTTGATATATAACTATAGCGCGGGAATTGATGTAGCTTCTCGCTCGCTTCGCTCGCTCTTATAAAACTAGCCTAACCTCAAAACCGATCCCGCGCGTCTGTAAATTATCGGAAAATCGCGGTCTTTTCGAAAAACGAACGCAAGGTGGATTGGTTTTAGGTAAGGCTATAACATTCCGAGCGAGCGCAGCGAGCGAGCAACTCGTAAAGGTGAGTCGCAACCCAATGATTTTGACCGTAGGGACTTTTAAGTATTCGCAACAGCCCTAGGAGCGACACGCCGCTGGACTTGGTCGTGTGGGATCGAAGAGCATTATGCCGCTGGACTTAGTCTCGTACAAACAAAAACCAATTAAGACAAAGACAAGGACAGAAACAAGGACAAAAACAAAAACACAAACAAAAACGAAAAGGAAAACAAAAACAAAAACGAAAACAAAAACGAAAACAAAAACAAAAACGAAAACAAAAACGAAAACAAAAACGAAAACAAACACGAAAACAAAAACGAAAACAAAAACGAAAACAAAAACGAAAACAAAAACGAAAACAAAAACGAAAACAAAAACGAAAACAAAAACACAAACAAAAACGAAAAGGAAAACAAAAACAAAAACGAAAACAAAAACGAAAACAAAAACAAAAACGAAAACAAAAACGAAAACAAAAACGAAAACAAAAACGAAAACAAAAACGAAAACAAAAACAAAAACGAAAACAAAAACGAAAACAAAAACGAAAACAAAAACGAAAACAAAAACGAAAACAAAAACACAAACAAAAACGAAAAGGAAAACAAAAACAAAAACGAAAACAAAAACGAAAACAAAAACAAAAACGAAAACAAAAACGAAAACAAAAACGAAAACAAACACGAAAACAAAAACGAAAACAAAAACGAAAACAAAAACGAAAACAAAAACGAAATCAAAAACGAAAATAAAAACGAGAACAAAAAAGAAAACAAAAACGAAAACAAAAACGAAAACAAACACGAAAAGAAAAACGAAAACAAAAACGAAAACAAAAACGAAAACAAAAACGAAAACAAAAACATCATCGAGATACATCGATCACCACGAATCGCGTACCTAGCGAAACATATCTGTTATTCTTCTATCAAATCAGAAACTTTCTTTCGATCGGTGAGAATTGTTAGTAAAGAACATTTGATATATAACTATAGCGCGGGAATTGATGTAGCTTCTCGCTCGCTTCGCTCGCTCTTATAAAACTAGCCTAACCTCAAAACCGATCCCGCGCGTCTGTAAATTATCGGAAAATCGCGGTCTTTTCGAAAAACGAACGCAAGGTGGATTGGTTTTAGGTAAGGCTATAACATTCCGAGCGAGCGCAGCGAGCGAGCAACTCGTAAAGGTGAGTCGCAACCCAATGATTTTGACCGTAGGGACTTTTAAGTATTCGCAACAGCCCTAGGAGCGACACGCCGCTGGACTTGGTCGTGTGCGATCGAAGAGCATTATGCCGCTGGACTTAGTCTCGTACAAACAAAAACCAATTAAGACAAAGACAAGGACAGAAACAAGGACAAAAACAAAAACAAAAACGAAAACAAAAACAAAAACGAAAACAAAAACGAAAACAAAAACGAAAACAAACACGAAAACAAAAACGAAAACAAAAACGAAAACAAACACGAAAACAAAAACGAAAACAAAAACGAAAACAAAAACGAAAACAAAAACGAAAACAAAAACGAAAACAAAAACGAAAACAAAAACGAAATCAAAAACGAAAACAAAAACGAAAACAAAAACGAAAACAAAAACGAAAACAAAAACGAAAACAAAAACGAAAACAAAAACGAAAACAAAAACGAAATCAAAAACGAAAACAAAAACGAAAACAAAAACGAAAACAAAAACGAAAACAAAAACGAAAACAAAAACGAAAACAAAAACGAAAACAAAAACGAAAACAAAAACGAAAACAAAAAAGAAAACAAAAACGAAAACGAAAACGAAAACAAAAACGAAAACAAACACGAAAACAAAAACGAAAACAAAAACGAAAACAAAAACAAAAAAAAAAACGAAAACAAACACGAAAACAAAAACGAAAACAAAAACGAAAACAAACACGAAAACAAAAACGAAAACAAAAACGAAAACAAAAACGAAAACAAAAACGAAAACAAAAACGAAAACAAAAACGAAAACAAAAACATCATCGAGATACAGCGATCAGCACGAATCGCGTACCTAGCGAAACATATCTGTTATTCTTCTATCAAATCAGAAACTTTCTTTCGATCGGTGAGAATTGTTAGTAAAGAACATTTGATATATAACTATAGCGCGGGAATTGATGTAGCTTCTCGCTCGCTTCGCTCGCTCTTATAAAACTAGCCTAACCTCAAAACCGATCCCGCGCGTCTGTAAATTATCGGAAAATCGCGGTCTTTTCGAAAAACGAACGCAAGGTGGATTGGTTTTAGGTAAGGCTATAACATTCCGAGCGAGCGCAGCGAGCGAGCAACTCGTAAAGGTGAGTCGCAACCCAATGATTTTGACCGTAGGGACTTTTAAGTATTCGCAACAGCCCTAGGAGCGACACGCCGCTGGACTTGGTCGTGTGCGATCGAAGAGCATTATGCCGCCGGACTTAGTCTCGTACAAACAAAAACCAATTAAGACAAAGACAAGGACAGAAACAAGGACAAAAACAAAAACAAAAACGAAAACAAAAACAAAAACGAAAACAAAAACGAAAACAAACACGAAAACAAAAACGAAAACAAAAACGAAAACAAAAACGAAAACAAAAACGAAATCAAAAACGAAAACAAAAACGAAAACAAAAACGAAAACAAAAACGAAAACAAAAACGAAAACAAAAACGAAAACAAAAACGAAAACAAAAACGAAAACAAAAACGAAAACAAAAACGAAAACAAAAAAGAAAACAAAAACGAAAACGAAAACGAAAACAAAAACGAAAACAAACACGAAAACAAAAACGAAAACAAAAACGAAAACAAAAACAAAAACAAAAACGAAAACAAAAACGAAAACAAAAACGAAAACAAAAACGAAAACAAAAACGAAAACAAAAACGAAAACAAAAACGAAAACAAAATGAAAACAAAAACATCATCGAGATACATCGATCAGCACGAATCGCGTACCTAGCGAAACATATCTGTTATTCTTCTATCAAATCAGAAACTTTCTTTCGATCGGTGAGAATTGTTAGTAAAGAACATTTGATATATAACTATAGCGCGGGAATTGATGTAGCTTCTCGCTCGCTTCGCTCGCTCTTATAAAACTAGCCTAACCTCAAAACCGATCCCGCGCGTCTGTAAATTATCGGAAAATCGCGGTCTTTTCGAAAAACGAACGCAAGGTGGATTGGTTTTAGGTAAGGCTATAACATTCCGAGCGAGCGCAGCGAGCGAGCAACTCGTAAAGGTGAGTCGCAACCCAATGATTTTGACCGTAGGGACTTTTAAGTATTCGCAACAGCCCTAGGAGCGACACGCCGCTGGACTTGGTCGTGTGCGATCGAAGAGCATTATGCCGCTGGACTTAGTCTCGTACAAACAAAAACCAATTAAGACAAAGACAAGGACAGAAACAAGGACAAAAACAAAAACAAAAACGAAAACAAAAACAAAAACGAAAACAAAAACGAAAACAAAAACGAAAACAAACACGAAAACAAAAACGAAAACAAAAACGAAAACAAAAAAGAAAACAAAAACGAAAACGAAAACGAAAACAAAAACGAAAACAAACACGAAAACAAAAACGAAAACAAAAACGAAAACAAAAACGAAAACAAAAACGAAAACAAAAACGAAAACAAACACGAAAAGAAAAACGAAAACAAAAACGAAAACAAAAACGAAAACAAAAACGAAAACAAAAACGAAAACAAAAACGAAAACAAAAACGAAAACAAAAACGTCATCGAGATACATCGATCAGCACGAATCGCGTACCTAGCGAAACATATCTGTTATTCTTCTATCAAATCAGAAACTTTCTTTCGATCGGTGAGAATTGTTAGTAAAGAACATTTGATATATAACTATAGCGCGGGAATTGATGTAGCTTCTCGCTCGCTTCGCTCGCTCTTATAAAACTAGCCTAACCTCAAAACCGATCCCGCGCGTCTGTAAATTATCGGAAAATCGCGGTCTTTTCGAAAAACGAACGCAAGGTGGATTGGTTTTAGGTAAGGCTATAACATTCCGAGCGAGCGCAGCGAGCGAGCAACTCGTAAAGGTGAGTCGCAACCCAATGATTTTGACCGTAGGGACTTTTAAGTATTCGCAACAGCCCTAGGAGCGACACGCCGCTGGACTTGGTCGTGTGGGATCGAAGAGCATTATGCCGCTGGACTTAGTCTCGTACAAACAAAAACCAATTAAGACAAAGACAAGGACAGAAACAAGGACAAAAACAAAAACAAAAACGAAAACAAAAACAAAAACGAAAACAAAAACGAAAACAAAAACGAAAACAAACACGAAAACAAAAACGAAAACAAAAACGAAAACAAAAACGAAAACAAAAACGAAAACAAAAACGGAAACAAAAACGAAAACAAAAACGAAATCAAAAACGAAAACAAAAACGAAAACAAAAACGAAAACAAAAACGAAAACAAAAACGAAAACAAAAACGAAAACAAAAACGAAAACAAAAACGAAAACAAAAACGAAAACAAAAAAGAAAACAAAAACGAAAACGAAAACGAAAACAAAAACGAAAACAAACACGAAAACAAAAACGAAAACAAAAACGAAAACAAAAACGAAAACAAAAACGAAAACAAAAACGAAAACAAAAACGAAAACAAAAACGAAAACAAAAACGAAAACAAAAACGAAAACAAAAACGAAAACAAAAACGAAAACAAAAACATCATCGAGATACATCGATCAGCACGAATCGCGTACCTAGCGAAACATATCTGTTATTCTTCTATCAAATCAGAAACTTTCTTTCGATCGGTGAGAATTGTTAGTAAAGAACATTTGATATATAACTATAGCGCGGGAATTGATGTAGCTTCTCGCTCGCTTCGCTCGCTCTTATAAAACTAGCCTAACCTCAAAACCGATCCCGCGCGTCTGTAAATTATCGGAAAATCGCGGTCTTTTCGAAAAACAAACGCAAGGTGGATTGGTTTTAGGTAAGGCTATAACATTCCGAGCGAGCGCAGCGAGCGAGCAACTCGTAAAGGTGAGTCGCAACCCAATGATTTTGACCGTAGGGACTTTTAAGTATTCGCAACAGCCCTAGGAGCGACACGCCGCTGGACTTGGTCGTGTGGGATCGAAGAGCATTATGCCGCTGGACTTAGTCTCGTACAAACAAAAACCAATTAAGACAAAGACAAGGACAGAAACAAGGACAAAAACAAAAACACAAACAAAAACGAAAAGGAAAACAAAAACAAAAACGAAAAGGAAAACAAAAACAAAAACGAAAACAAAAACGAAAACAAAAACAAAAACGAAAACAAAAACGAAAACAAAAACGAAAACAAACACGAAAACAAAAACGAAAACAAAAACGAAAACAAAAACGAAAACAAAAACGAAAACAAAAACGAAAACAAAAACACAAACAAAAACGAAAAGGAAAACAAAAACAAAAACGAAAACAAAAACGAAAACAAAAACAAAAACGAAAACAAAAAAGGAAACAAAAACGAAAACAAAAACGAAAACAAAAACGAAAACAAAAACGAAAACAAAAACAAAAACGAAAACAAAAACGAAAACAAAAACGAAAACAAAAACGAAAACAAAAACGAAAACAAAAACGAAAACAAAAACGAAAACAAAAACGAAAACAAAAAAGAAAACAAAAACGAAAACAGAAACGAAAACAAAAAAGAAAACAAAAACGAAAACAAAAACGAAAACAAACACGAAAAGAAAAACGAAAACAAAAACGAAAACAAAAACGAAAACAAAAATGAAAACAAAAACGAAAACAACAACATCATCGAGATACATCGATCAGCACGAATCGCGTACCTAGCGAAACATATCTGTTATTCTTCTATCAAATCAGAAACTTTCTTTCGATCGGTGAGAATTGTTAGTAAAGAACATTTGATATATAACTATAGCGCGGGAATTGATGTAGCTTCTCGCTCGCTTCGCTCGCTCTTATAAAACTAGCCTAACCTCAAAACCGATCCCGCGCGTCTGTAAATTATCGGAAAATCGCGGTCTTTTCGAAAAACGAACGCAAGGTGGATTGGTTTTAGGTAAGGCTATAACATTCCGAGCGAGCGCAGCGAGCGAGCAACTCGTAAAGGTGAGTCGCAACCCAATGATTTTGACCGTAGGGACTTTTAAGTATTCGCAACAGCCCTAGGAGCGACACGCCGCTGGACTTGGTCGTGTGGGATCGAAGAGCATTATGCCGCTGGACTTAGTCTCGTACAAACAAAAACCAATTAAGACAAAGACAAGGACAGAAACAAGGACAAAAACAAAAACAAAAACGAAAACAAAAACAAAAACGAAAACAAAAACGAAAACAAAAACGAAAACAAACACGAAAACAAAAACGAAAACAAAAACGAAAACAAAAACGAAAACAAAAACGAAAACAAAAACGAAAACAAAAACGAAATCAAAAACGAAAACAAAAACGAAAACAAAAACGAAAACAAAAACGAAAACAAAAACGAAAACAAAAACGAAAACAAAAACAAAAACGAAAACGAAAACGAAAACAAAAACGAAAACAAAAACGAAAACAAAAACGAAATCAAAAACGAAAACAAAAACGAAAACAAAAACGAAAACAAAAACGAAAACAAAAACGAAAACAAAAACGAAAACAAAAACGAAAACAAAAACGAAAACAAAAAAGAAAACAAAAACGAAAACAAAAACGAAAACAAAAACGAAAACAAACACGAAAACGAAAACAAAAACGAAAACAAAAACGAAAACAAAAACGAAAACAAAAACGAAAACAAAAACTAAAACAAAAACGAAAACAAAAACGAAAACAAAAAAGAAAACAAAAACGAAAACAGAAACGAAAACAAAAAAGAAAACAAAAACGAAAACAGAAACGAAAACAAACACGAAAAGAAAAACGAAAACAAAAACGAAAACAAAAACGAAAACAAAAACGAAAACAAAAACATCATCGAGATACATCGATCAGCACGAATCGCGTACCTAGCGAAACATATCTGTTATTCTTCTATCAAATCAGAAACTTTCTTTCGATCGGTGAGAATTGTTAGTAAAGAACATTTGATATATAACTATAGCGCGGGAATTGATGTAGCTTCTCGCTCGCTTCGCTCGCTCTTATAAAACTAGCCTAACCTCAAAACCGATCCCGCGCGTCTGTAAATTATCGGAAAATCGCGGTCTTTTCGAAAAACGAACGCAAGGTGGATTGGTTTTAGGTAAGGCTATAACATTCCGAGCGAGCGCAGCGAGCGAGCAACTCGTAAAGGTGAGTCGCAACCCAATGATTTTGACCGTAGGGACTTTTAAGTATTCGCAACAGCCCTAGGAGCGACACGCCGCTGGACTTGGTCGTGTGCGATCGAAGAGCATTATGCCGCTGGACTTAGTCTCGTACAAACAAAAACCAATTAAGACAAAGACAAGGACAGAAACAAGGACAAAAACAAATACAAAATCAAAAACAAAAACAAAAACAAAAACGAAAACGAAAACAAAAACGAAAACAAACACGAAAACAAAAACGAAAACAAAAACGAAAACAAAAACGAAAACAAAAACGAAAACAAAAACGAAAACAAAAACGAAAACAAAAACGAAAACAACAACATCATCGAGATACATCGATCAGCACGAATCGCGTACCTAGCGAAACATATCTGTTATTCTTCTATCAAATCAGAAACTTTCTTTCGATCGGTGAGAATTGTTAGTAAAGAACATTTGATATATAACTATAGCGCGGGAATTGATGTAGCTTCTCGCTCGCTTCGCTCGCTCTTATAAAACTAGCCTAACCTCAAAACCGATCCTGCGCGTCTGTAAATTATCGGAAAATCGCGGTCTTTTCGAAAAACGAACGCAAGGTGGATTGGTTTTAGGTAAGGCTATAACATTCCGAGCGAGCGCAGCGAGCGAGCAACTCGTAAAGGTGAGTCGCAACCCAATGATTTTGACCGTAGGGACTTTTAAGTATTCGCAACAGCCCTAGGAGCGACACGCCGCTGGACTTGGTCGTGTGGGATCGAAGAGCATTATGCCGCTGGACTTAGTCTCGTACAAACAAAAACCAATTAAGACAAAGACAAGGACAGAAACAAGGACAAAAACAAAAACACAAACAAAAACGAAAAGGAAAACAAAAACAAAAACGAAAACAAAAACGAAAACAAAAACAAAAACGAAAACAAAAACGAAAACAAAAACGAAAACAAACACGAAAACAAAAACGAAAACAAAAACGAAAACAAAAACGAAAACAAAAACGAAAACAAAAACGAAAACAAAAACGAAAACAAAAACAAAAACAAAAACGAAAACAAAAACGAAAACAAAAACAAAAACGAAAACAAAAACGAAAACAAAAACGAAAACAAAAACGAAAACAAAAACGAAAACAAAAACGAAAACAAAAACGAAAACAAAAACGAAAACAAAAACGAAAACAAAAACGAAAACAAAAACGAAAACAAACACGAAAACAAAAACGAAAACAAAAACGAAAACAAAAACGAAAACAAAAAAGAAAACAAAAACGAAAACGAAAACGAAAACAAAAACGAAAACAAACACGAAAACAAAAACGAAAACAAAAACGAAAACAAAAACGAAAACAAAAACATCATCGAGATACATCGATCAGCACGAATCGCGTACCTAGCGAAACATATCTGTTATTCTTCTATCAAATCAGAAACTTTCTTTCGATCGGTGAGAATTGTTAGTAAAGAACATTTGATATATAACTATAGCGCGGGAATTGATGTAGCTTCTCGCTCGCTTCGCTCGCTCTTATAAAACTAGCCTAACCTCAAAACCGATCCCGCGCGTCTGTAAATTATCGGAAAATCGCGGTCCTTTCGAAAAACGAACGCAAGGTGGATCGGTTTTAGGTAAGGCTATAACATTCCGAGCGAGCGCAGCGAGCGAGCAACTCGTAAAGGTGAGTCGCAACCCAATGATTTTGACCGTAGGGACTTTTAAGTATTCGCAACAGCCCTAGGAGCGACACGCCGCTGGACTTGGTCGTGTGCGATCGAAGAGCATTATGCCGCTGGACTTAGTCTCGTACAAACAAAAACCAATTAAGACAAAGACAAGGACAGAAACAAGGACAAAAACAAAAACAAAAACGAAAACAAAAACAAAAACGAAAACAAAAACGAAAACAAAAACGAAAACAAACACGAAAACAAAAACGAAAACAAAAACGAAAACAAAAACGAAAACAAAAACGAAAACAAAAACGGAAACAAAAACGAAAACAAAAACGAAATCAAAAACGAAAACAAAAACGAAAACAAAAACGAAAACAAACACGAAAACAAAAACGAAAACAAAAACGAAAACAAAAACGAAAACAAAAACGAAAACAAAAACGAAAACAAAAAAGAAAACAAAAACGAAAACGAAAACGAAAACAAAAACGAAAACAAACACGAAAACAAAAACGAAAACAAAAACGAAAACAAAAACGAAAACAAAAACGAAAACAAAAACGAAAACAAAAACGAAAACAAAAAAGAAAACAAAAACGAAAACAAAAACGAAAACAAAAACGAAAACAAACACGAAAACGAAAACAAAAACGAAAACAAAAACGAAAACAAAAACGAAAACAAAAACGAAAACAAAAACTAAAACAAAAACGAAAACAAAAACGAAAACAAAAAAGAAAACAAAAACGAAAACAGAAACGAAAACAAAAAAGAAAACAAAAACGAAAACAAAAACGAAAACAAACACGAAAAGAAAAACGAAAACAAAAACGAAAACAAAAACGAAAACAAAAACGAAAACAAAAACATCATCGAGATACATCGATCAGCACGAATCGCGTACCTAGCGAAACATATCTGTTATTCTTCTATCAAATCAGAAACTTTCTTTCGATCGGTGAGAATTGTTAGTAAAGAACATTTGATATATAACTATAGCGCGGGAATTGATGTAGCTTCTCGCTCGCTTCGCTCGCTCTTATAAAACTAGCCTAACCTCAAAACCGATCCCGCGCGTCTGTAAATTATCGGAAAATCGCGGTCTTTTCGAAAAACGAACGCAAGGTGGATTGGTTTTAGGTAAGGCTATAACATTCCGAGCGAGCGCAGCGAGCGAGCAACTCGTAAAGGTGAGTCGCAACCCAATGATTTTGACCGTAGGGACTTTTAAGTATTCGCAACAGCCCTAGGAGCGACACGCCGCTGGACTTGGTCGTGTGCGATCGAAGAGCATTATGCCGCTGGACTTAGTCTCGTACAAACAAAAACCAATTAAGACAAAGACAAGGACAGAAACAAGGACAAAAACGAAAACAAAAACAAAAACAAAAACGAAAACAAAAACGAAAACAAAAACAAAAACGAAAACAAAAACGAAAACAAAAACGAAAACAAAAACGAAAACAAAAACGAAAACAAAAACGAAAACAAAAACGAAAACAAAAAAGAAAACAAAAACGAAAACGAAAACGAAAACAAAAACGAAAACAAAAACGAAAACAAAAACGAAAACAAAAACGAAATCAAAAACGAAAACAAAAACGAAAACAAAAACGAAAACAAAAACGAAAACAAAAACGAAAACAAAAACGAAAACAAAAACGAAAACAAAAACGAAAACAAAAACGAAAACAAAAACATCATCGAGATACATCGATCAGCACGAATCGCGTACCTAGCGAAACATATCTGTTATTCTTCTATCAAATCAGAAACTTTCTTTCGATCGGTGAGAATTGTTAGTAAAGAACATTTGATATATAACTATAGCGCGGGAATTGATGTAGCTTCTCGCTCGCTTCGCTCGCTCTTATAAAACTAGCCTAACCTCAAAACCGATCCCGCGCGTCTGTAAATTATCGGAAAATCGCGGTCTTTTCGAAAAACGAACGCAAGGTGGATTGGTTTTAGGTAAGGCTATAACATTCCGAGCGAGCGCAGCGAGCGAGCAACTCGTAAAGGTGAGTCGCAACCCAATGATTTTGACCGTAGGGACTTTTAAGTATTCGCAACAGCCCTAGGAGCGACACGCCGCTGGACTTGGTCGTGTACGATCGAAGAGCATTATGCCGCTGGACTTAGTCTCGTACAAACAAAAACCAATTAAGACAAAGACAAGGACAGAAACAAGGACAAAAACAAAAACAAAAACGAAAACAAAAACGAAAACAAAAACGAAAACAAAAACGAAAACAAAAACGAAAACAAAAACGAAAACAAAAACGAAAACAAAAACGAAAACAAAAACGAAATCAAAAACGAAAACAAAAACGAAAACAAAAACGAAAACAAAAACGAAAACAAAAACGAAAACAAAAACGAAAACAAAAACGAAAACAAAAACGAAAACAAAAACGAAAACAAAAAAGAAAACAAAAACGAAAACGAAAACGAAAACAAAAACGAAAACAAACACGAAAACAAAAACGAAAACAAAAACGAAAACAAAAACGAAAACAAAAACGAAAACAAAAACGAAAACAAAAACGAAAACAAAAACGAAAACAAAAACACAAACAAAAACGAAAACGAAAACAAAAACAAAAACAAAAACGAAAACAAAAACGAAAACAAAAACGAAAACAAAAACGAAAACAAAAACGAAAACAAAAACAAAAACGAAAACAAAAAAGAAAACAAAAACGAAAACAAAAACGAAAACAAAAACGAAAACAAAAACGAAAACAAAAACAAAAACGAAAACAAAAACGAAAACAAAAACGAAAACAAAAACGAAAACAAAAACGAAAACAAAAACGAAAACGAAAAGGAAAACAAAAACAAAAACGAAAACAAAAACGAAAACAAAAACAAAAACGAAAACAAAAACGAAAACAAAAACGAAAACAAAAACGAAAACAAAAACGAAAACAAAAACGAAAACAAAAACGAAAACAAAAACGAAAACAAAAACAAAAACGAAAACAAAAACGAAAACAAAAACGAAAACAAAAACGAAAACAAAAACGAAAACAAAAACGAAAACAAACACGAAAACAAAAAAGAAAACAAAAACGAAAACAAAAACGAAAACAAAAAAGAAAACAAAAACGAAAACAAAAACGAAAACAAACACGAAAACAAAAACGAAAACAAAAACGAAAACAAAAACGAAAGCAAAAACGAAAACAAAAACATCATCGAGATACATCGATCAGCACGAATCGCGTACCTAGCGAAACATATCTGTTATTCTTCTATCAAATCAGAAACTTTCTTTCGATCGGTGAGAATTGTTAGTAAAGAACATTTGATATATAACTATAGCGCGGGAATTGATGTAGCTTCTCGCTCGCTTCGCTCGCTCTTATAAAACTAGCCTAACCTCAAAACCGATCCCGCGCGTCTGTAAATTATCGGAAAATCGCGGTCTTTTCGAAAAACGAACGCAAGGTGGATTGGTTTTAGGTAAGGCTATAACATTCCGAGCGAGCGCAGCGAGCGAGCAACTCGTAAAGGTGAGTCGCAACCCAATGATTTTGACCGTAGGGACTTTTAAGTATTCGCAACAGCCCTAGGAGCGACACGCCGCTGGACTTGGTCGTGTGCGATCGAAGAGCATTATGCCGCTGGACTTAGTCTCGTACAAACAAAAACCAATTAAGACAAAGACAAGGACAGAAACAAGGACAAAAACAAAAACGAAAACAAAAACGAAAACAAAAACGAAAACAAAAACGAAAACAAAAACGAAAACAAAAACGAAAACGAAAACAAAAACGAAAACAAAAACGAAAACAAAAACGAAAACAAAAACGAAAACAAAAACGAAAACAAAAACGAAAACAAAAACGAAAACAAAAACGAAAACAAAAAAGAAAACAAAAACGAAAACAAAAACGAAAACAAAAAAGAAAACAAAAACGAAAACAAAAACGAAAACAAACACGAAAAGAAAAACGAAAACAAAAACGAAAACAAAAACGAAAACAAAAACGAAAACAAAAACATCATCGAGATACATCGATCAGCACGAATCGCGTACCTAGCGAAACATATCTGTTATTCTTCTATCAAATCAGAAACTTTCTTTCGATCGGTGAGAATTGTTAGTAAAGAACATTTGATATATAACTATAGCGCGGGAATTGATGTAGCTTCTCGCTCGCTTCGCTCGCTCTTATAAAACTAGCCTAACCTCAAAACCGATCCCGCGCGTCTGTAAATTATCGGAAAATCGCGGTCTTTTCGAAAAACGAACGCAAGGTGGATTGGTTTTAGGTAAGGCTATAACATTCCGAGCGAGCGCAGCGAGCGAGCAACTCGTAAAGGTGAGTCGCAACCCAATGATTTTGACCGTAGGGACTTTTAAGTATTCGCAACAGCCCTAGGAGCGACACGCCGCTGGACTTGGTCGTGTGCGATCGAAGAGCATTATGCCGCTGGACTTAGTCTCGTACAAACAAAAACCAATTAAGACAAAGACAAGGACAGAAACAAGGACAAAAACAAAAACACAAACAAAAACGAAAAGGAAAACAAAAACAAAAACGAAAACAAAAACGAAAACAAAAACAAAAACGAAAACAAAAACGAAAACAAAAACGAAAACAAACACGAAAACAAAAACGAAAACAAAAACGAAAACAAAAACGAAAACAAAAAAGAAAACAAAAACGAAAACAAAAACAAAAACAAAAACACAAACAAAAACGAAAAGGAAAACAAAAACAAAAACGAAAACAAAAACGAAAACAAAAACAAAAACGAAAACAAAAACGAAAACAAAAACGAAAACAAAAACGAAAACAAAAACGAAAACAAAAACGAAAACAAAAACAAAAACAAAAACAAAAACGAAAACAAAAACGAAAACAAAAACGAAAACAAAAACGAAAACAAAAACGAAAACAAAAACGAAAACAAAAACGAAAACAAAAACGAAAACAAAAAAGAAAACAAAAACGAAAACAAAAACGAAAACAAAAAAGAAAACAAAAACGAAAACAAAAACGAAAACAAAAACGAAAACAACAACATCATCGAGATACATCGATCAGCACGAATCGCGTACCTAGCGAAACATATCTGTTATTCTTCTATCAAATCAGAAACTTTCTTTCGATCGGTGAGAATTGTTAGTAAAGAACATTTGATATATAACTATAGCGCGGGAATTGATGTAGCTTCTCGCTCGCTTCGCTCGCTCTTATAAAACTAGCCTAACCTCAAAACCGATCCCGCGCGTCTGTAAATTATCGGAAAATCGCGGTCTTTTCGAAAAACGAACGCAAGGTGGATTGGTTTTAGGTAAGGCTATAACATTCCGAGCGAGCGCAGCGAGCGAGCAACTCGTAAAGGTGAGTCGCAACCCAATGATTTTGACCGTAGGGACTTTTAAGTATTCGCAACAGCCCTAGGAGCGACACGCCGCTGGACTTGGTCGTGTGCGATCGAAGAGCATTATGCCGCTGGACTTAGTCTCGTACAAACAAAAACCAATTAAGACAAAGACAAGGACAGAAACAAGGACAAAAACAAAAACAAAAACGAAAACAAAAACAAAAACGAAAACAAAAACGAAAACAAAAACGAAAACAAACACGAAAACAAAAACGAAAACAAAAACGAAAACAAAAACGAAAACAAAAACGAAAACAAAAACGAAAACAAAAACGAAAACAAAAACGAAATCAAAAACGAAAACAAAAACGAAAACAAAAACGAAAACAAAAACGAAAACAAAAACGAAAACAAAAACGAAAACAAAAACGAAAACAAAAACGAAAACAAAAACGAAAACAAAAACGAAAACAAAAACGAAAACAAAAAAGAAAACAAAAACGAAAACGAAAACGAAAACAAAAACGAAAACAAACACGAAAACAAAAACGAAAACAAAAACGAAAACAAAAACGAAAACAAAAACGAAAACAAACACGAAAACAAAAACGAAAACAAAAACGAAAACAAAAACGAAAACAAAAACGAAAACAAAAACGAAAACAAAAACGAAAACAAAAACACAAACAAAAACGAAAAGGAAAACAAAAACAAAAACGAAAACAAAAACGAAAACAAAAACAAAAACAAAAACAAAAACGAAAACAAAAACGAAAACAAAAACGAAAACAAACACGAAAACAAAAACGAAAACAAAAACGAAAACAAAAACGAAAACAAAAAAGAAAACAAAAACGAAAACGAAAACGAAAACAAAAACGAAAACAAACACGAAAACAAAAACGAAAACAAAAACGAAAACAAAAACGAAAACAAAAACGAAAACAAAAACATCATCGAGATACATCGATCAGCACGAATCGCGTACCTAGCGAAACATATCTGTTATTCTTCTATCAAATCAGAAACTTTCTTTCGATCGGTGAGAATTGTTAGTAAAGAACATTTGATATATAACTATAGCGCGGGAATTGATGTAGCTTCTCGCTCGCTTCGCTCGCTCTTATAAAACTAGCCTAACCTCAAAACCGATCCCGCGCGTCTGTAAATTATCGGAAAATCGCGGGCTTTTCGAAAAACGAACGCAAGGTGGATTGGTTTTAGGTAAGGCTATAACATTCCGAGCGAGCGCAGCGAGCGAGCAACTCGTAAAGGTGAGTCGCAACCCAATGATTTTGACCGTAGGGACTTTTAAGTATTCGCAACAGCCCTAGGAGCGACACGCCGCTGGACTTGGTCGTGTGCGATCGAAGAGCATTATGCCGCTGGACTTAGTCTCGTACAAACAAAAACCAATTAAGACAAAGACAAGGACAGAAACAAGGACAAAAACAAAAACACAAACAAAAACGAAAAGGAAAACAAAAACAAAAACGAAAACAAAAACGAAAACAAAAACAAAAACGAAAACAAAAACGAAAACAAAAACGAAAACAAACACGAAAACAAAAACGAAAACAAAAACGAAATCAAAAACGAAAACAAAAACGAAAACAAAAACGAAAACAAAAACGAAAACAAAAACGAAAACAAAAACGAAAACAAAAACGAAAACAAAAACGAAAACAAAAACGAAAACAAAAACGAAAACAAAAACGAAAACAAAAACGAAAACAAAAACGAAAACAAAAACGAAAACAAAAACGAAAACAAAAACGAAAACAAAAACGAAAACAAAAACGAAATCAAAAACGAAAACAAAAACGAAAACAAAAACGAAAACAAAAACGAAAACAAAAACGAAAACAAAAACGAAAACAAAAACGAAAACAAAAACGAAAACAAAAAAGAAAACAAAAACGAAAACGAAAACGAAAACAAAAACGAAAACAAACACGAAAACAAAAACGAAAACAAAAACGAAAACAAAAACGAAAACAAAAACGAAAACAAAAACGAAAACAAAAACGAAAACAAAAACGAAAACAAAAACGAAAACAAAAACACAAACAAAAACGAAAAGGAAAACAAAAAACAAAAACGAAAACAAAAACGAAAACAAAAACAAAAACGAAAACAAAAACGAAAACAAAAACGAAAACAAAAATGAAAACAAAAACGAAAACGAAAACGAAAACAAAAACGAAAACAAAAACGAAAACAAAAACGAAAACAAAAACGAAAACAAAAACGAAAACAAAAACGAAAACAAAAACGAAAACAAAAACGAAAACAAAAACGAAAACAAAAACGAAAACAAAAACGAAAACAAAAACACAAACAAAAACGAAAAGGAAAACAAAAACAAAAACGAAAACAAAAACGAAAACAAAAACAAAAACGAAAACAAAAACGAAAACAAAAACGAAAACAAAAACGAAAACAAAAACGAAAACAAAAACGAAAACAAAAACGAAAACAAAAACAAAACCGAAAACAAAAACGAAAACAAAAACGAAAACAAAAACGAAAACAAAAACGAAAACAAAAACGAAAACAAAAACGAAAACAAAAACGAAAACAAAAACGAAAACAAAAACGAAAACAAAAACGAAAACAAAAACGAAAACAAAAACGAAAACAAAAACAAAAACGAAAACAAAAACGAAAACAAAAACGAAAACAAAAACGAAAACAAAAACGAAAACAAAAACGAAAACAAAAACGAAAACAAAAACGAAAACAAAAAAGAAAACAAAAACGAAAACAAAAACGAAAACAAAAAAGAAAACAAAAACGAAAACAAAAACGAAAACAAACACGAAAAGAAAAACGAAAACAAAAACGAAAACAAAAACGAAAACAAAAACGAAAACAACAACATCATCGAGATACATCGATCAGCACGAATCGCGTACCTAGCGAAACATATGTGTTATTCTTCTATCAAATCAGAAACTTTCTTTCGATCGGTGAGAATTGTTAGTAAAGAACATTTGATATATAACTATAGCGCGGGAATTGATGTAGCTTCTCGCTCGCTTCGCTCGCTCTTATAAAACTAGCCTAACCTCAAAACCGATCCCGCGCGTCTGTAAATTATCGGAAAATCGCGGTCTTTTCGAAAAACGAACGCAAGGTGGATTGGTTTTAGGTAAGGCTATAACATTCCGAGCGAGCGCAGCGAGCGAGCAACTCGTAAAGGTGAGTCGCAACCCAATGATTCTGACCGTAGGGACTTTTAAGTATTCGCAACAGCCCTAGGAGCGACACGCCGCTGGACTTGGTCGTGTGCGATCGAAGAGCATTATGCCGCTGGACTTAGTCTCGTACAAACAAAAACCAATTAAGACAAAGACAAGGACAGAAACAAGGACAAAAACAAAAACAAAAACGAAAACAAAAACAAAAACGAAAACAAAAACGAAAACAAAAACGAAAACAAACACGAAAACAAAAACGAAAACAAAAACGAAAACAAAAACGAAAACAAAAACGAAAACAAAAACGAAAACAAAAACGAAAACAAACACGAAAACAAAAACGAAAACAAAAACGAAAACAAAAACGAAAACAAAAACGAAAACGAAAACAAAAACGAAAACAAAAAAGAAAACAAAAACGAAAACAAAAACGAAAACAAAAACGAAAACAAAAACAAAAACGAAAACAAAAACGAAAACAAAAACAAAAACAAAAACGAAAACAAAAACGAAAACAAAAACGAAAACAAAAACGAAAACAAAAACGAAAACAAAAACGAAAACAAAAAAGAAAACAAAAACGAAAACAAAAAAGAAAACAAAAACGAAAACAAAAACGAAAACAAAAAAGAAAACAAAAACGAAAACAAAAACGAAAACAAACACGAAAAGAAAAACGAAAACAAAAACGAAAACAAAAACGAAAACAACAACATCATCGAGATACATCGATCAGCACGAATCGCGTACCTAGCGAAACATATCTGTTATTCTTCTATCAAATCAGAAACTTTCTTTCGATCGGTGAGAATTGTTAGTAAAGAACATTTGATATATAACTATAGCGCGGGAATTGATGTAGCTTCTCGCTCGCTTCGCTCGCTCTTATAAAACTAGCCTAACCTCAAAACCGATCCCGCGCGTCTGTAAATTATCGGAAAATCGCGGTCTTTTCGAAAAACGAACGCAAGGTGGATTGGTTTTAGGTAAGGCTATAACATTCCGAGCGAGCGCAGCGAGCGAGCAACTCGTAAAGGTGAGTCGCAACCCAATGATTTTGACCGTAGGGACTTTTAAGTATTCGCAACAGCCCTAGGAGCGACACGCCGCTGGACTTGGTCGTGTGCGATCGAAGAGCATTATGCCGCTGGACTTAGTCTCGTACAAACAAAAACCAATTAAGACAAAGACAAGGACAGAAACAAGGACAAAAACAAAAACACAAACAAAAACAAAAACGAAAACAAAAACACAAACAAAAACGAAAACAAAAACAAAAACGAAAACAAAAACGAAAACAAAAACAAAAACGAAAACAAAAACGAAAACAAAAACGAAAACAAAAACGAAAACAAAAACGAAAACAAAAACGAAAACAAAAACGAAAACAAAAAAGAAAACAAAAACGAAAACAAAAAAGAAAACAAAAACGAAAACGAAAACGAAAACAAAAACGAAAACAAACACGAAAACAAAAACGAAAACAAAAACGAAAACAAAAACGAAAACAAAAACGAAAACAAAAACGAAAACAAAAACGAAAACAAAAACGAAAACAAAAACGAAAACAAAAACGAAATCAAAAACGAAAACAAAAACGAAAACAAAAACGAAAACAAAAACGAAAACAAAAACGAAAACAAAAACGAAAACAAAAACGAAAAGGAAAACAAAAACAAAAACGAAAACAAAAACGAAAACAAAAACGAAAACAAAAACGAAAACAAAAACGAAAACAAAAACGAAAACAAAAACGAAAACAAAAACGAAAACAAAAACGAAAACAAAAACGAAAACAAAAACGAAAACAAAAACGAAAACAAAAACGAAATCAAAAACGAAAACAAAAACGAAAACGAAAACGAAAACAAAAACGAAAACAAACACGAAAACAAAAACGAAAACAAAAAAGAAAACAAAAAGGAAAACAAAAACGAAAACAAAAACGAAAACAAAAACGAAAACAAAAACGAAAACAAACACGAAAAGAAAAACGAAAACAAAAACGAAAACAAAAACGAAAACAAAAACGAAAACAACAACATCATCGAGATACATCGATCAGCACGAATCGCGTACCTAGCGAAACATATCTGTTATTCTTCTATCAAATCAGAAACTTTCTTTCGATCGGTGAGAATTGTTAGTAAAGAACATTTGATATATAACTATAGCGCGGGAATTGATGTAGCTTCTCGCTCGCTTCGCTCGCTCTTATAAAACTAGCCTAACCTCAAAACCGATCCCGCGCGTCTGTAAATTATCGGAAAATCGCGGTCTTTTCGAAAAACGAACGCAAGGTGGATTGGTTTTAGGTAAGGCTATAACATTCCGAGCGAGCGCAGCGAGCGAGCAACTCGTAAAGGTGAGTCGCAACCCAATGATTTTGACCGTAGGGACTTTTAAGTATTCGCAACAGCCCTAGGAGCGACACGCCGCTGGACTTGGTCGTGTGCGATCGAAGAGCATTATGCCGCTGGACTTAGTCTCGTACAAACAAAAACCAATTAAGACAAAGACAAGGACAGAAACAAGGACAAAAACAAAAACAAAAACGAAAACAAAAACAAAAACGAAAACAAAAACGAAAACAAAAACGAAAACAAACACGAAAACAAAAACGAAAACAAAAACGAAAACAAACACGAAAACAAAAACGAAAACAAAAACGAAAACAAAAACGAAAACAAAAACGAAATCAAAAACGAAAACAAAAACGAAAACAAAAACGAAAACAAAAACGAAAACAAAAACGAAAACAAAAACGAAAACAAAAACGAAAACAAAAACGAAAACAAAAACGAAAACAAAAACGAAAACAAAAACGAAAACAAACACGAAAACAAAAACGAAAACAAAAACGAAAACAAAAACGAAAACAAAAACGAAAACAAAAACGAAAACAAAAACGAAATCAAAAACGAAAACAAAAACGAAAACAAAAACGAAAACAAAAACGAAAACAAAAACGAAAACAAAAACGAAAACAAAAACGAAAACAAAAACGAAAACAAAAACGAAAACAAAAAAGAAAACAAAAACGAAAACGAAAACGAAAACAAAAACGAAAACAAACACGAAAACAAAAACGAAAACAAAAACGAAAACAAAAACGAAAACAAACACGAAAACAAAAACGAAAACAAAAACGAAAACAAAAACGAAAACAAAAACGAAAACAAAAACGAAAACAAAAACGAAAACGAAAACAAAAACGAAAACAAAAACGAAATCAAAAACAAAAACAAAAACAAAAACGAAAACAAAAACGAAAACAAAAACAAAAACGAAAACAAAAACGAAAACAAAAACGAAAACAAAAACGAAAACAAAAACAAAAACGAAAACAAAAACGAAAACAAAAACGAAAACAAAAACGAAAACAAAAACGAAAACAAACACGAAAACAAAAACGAAAACAAAAACGAAAACAAAAACGAAAACAAAAACGAAAACAAAAACGAAAACCAAAACGAAAACAAAAACGAAATCAAAAACGAAAACAAAAACGAAAACGAAAACGAAAACAAAAACGAAAACAAACACGAAAACAAAAACGAAAACAAAAAAGAAAACAAAAAGGAAAACAAAAACGAAAACAAAAACGAAAACAAAAACGAAAACAAAAACGAAAACAAACACGAAAAGAAAAACGAAAACAAAAACGAAAACAAAAACGAAAACAAAAACGAAAACAACAACATCATCGAGATACATCGATCAGCACGAATCGCGTACCTAGCGAAACATATCTGTTATTCTTCTATCAAATCAGAAACTTTCTTTCGATCGGTGAGAATTGTTAGTAAAGAACATTTGATATATAACTATAGCGCGGGAATTGATGTAGCTTCTCGCTCGCTTCGCTCGCTCTTATAAAACTAGCCTAACCTCAAAACCGATCCCGCGCGTCTGTAAATTATCGGAAAATCGCGGTCTTTTCGAAAAACGAACGCAAGGTGGATTGGTTTTAGGTAAGGCTATAACATTCCGAGCGAGCGCAGCGAGCGAGCAACTCGTAAAGGTGAGTCGCAACCCAATGATTTTGACCGTAGGGACTTTTAAGTATTCGCAACAGCCCTAGGAGCGACACGCCGCTGGAATTGGTCGTGTGCGATCGAAGAGCATTATGCCGCTGGACTTAGTCTCGTACAAACAAAAACCAATTAAGACAAAGACAAGGACAGAAACAAGGACAAAAACAAAAACACAAACAAAAACGAAAAGGAAAACAAAAACAAAAACGAAAACAAAAACGAAAACAAAAACAAACACGAAAACAAAAACAAAAACAAAAACGAAAACAAAAACGAAAACAAAAACGAAAACAAAAACGAAAACAAAAACGAAAACAAAAACACAAACAAAAACGAAAAGGAAAACAAAAACAAAAACAAAAACAAAAACGAAAACGAAAACAAAAACGAAAACAAACGAAAACAAAAACGAAAACAAAAACGAAAACAAAAACGAAAACAAAAACGAAAACAAAAACGAAAACAAAAACGAAAACAAAAACGAAAACAAAAACGAAAACAAAAACGAAAACAAAAACGAAAACAAAAACGAAAACAAAAACGAAATCAAAAACGAAAACAAAAACGAAAACAAAAACGAAAACAAAAACGAAAACAAAAACGAAAACAAAAACGAAAACAAAAACGAAAACAAAAACGAAAACAAAAACGAAAACAAAAAAGAAAACAAAAACGAAAACGAAAACGAAAACAAAAACGAAAACAAACACGAAAACAAAAACGAAAACAAAAACGAAAACAAAAACGAAAACAAAAACGAAAACAAAAACGAAAACAAAAACGAAAACAAAAACGAAAACAAAAACGAAAACAAAAACGAAAACAAAAACGAAAACAAAAACGAAAACAAAAACGAAAACAAAAACGAAAACAAAAACGAAAACAAAAAAGAAAACAAAAACGAAAACAAAAACGAAAACAAACACGAAAACAAAAACGAAAACAAAAACGAAAACAAAAACGAAAACAAAAACGAAAACAAAAACGAAAACAAAAACGAAAACAAAAACGAAAACAAAAACGAAAACAAAAACGAAAACAAAAACGAAAACAAAAACGAAAACAAAAACGAAAACAAAAACGAAAACAAAAAAGAAAACAAAAACGAAAACAAAAACGAAAACAAAAACGAAAACAAAAACGAAAACAAAAACGAAAACAAAAACGAAAACAAAAACGAAAACAAAAACGAAAACAAAAACAAAAACAAAAACGAAAACAAAAACGAAAACAAAAACGAAAACAAACACGAAAAGAAAAACGAAAACAAAAACGAAAACAAAAACGAAAACAAAAACGAAAATAACAACATCATCGAGATACATCGATCAGCACGAATCGCGTACCTAGCGAAACATATCTGTTATTCTTCTATCAAATCAGAAACTTTCTTTCGATCGGTGAGAATTGTTAGTAAAGAACATTTGATATATAACTATAGCGCGGGAATTGATGTAGCTTCTCGCTCGCTTCGCTCGCTCTTATAAAACTAGCCTAACCTCAAAACCGATCCCGCGCGACTGTAAATTATCGGAAAATCGCGGTCTTTTCGAAAAACGAACGCAAGGTGGATTGGTTTTAGGTAAGGCTATAACATTCCGAGCGAGCGCAGCGAGCGAGCAACTCGTAAAGGTGAGTCGCAACCCAATGATTTTGACCGTAGGGACTTTTAAGTATTCGCAACAGCCCTAGGAGCGACACGCCGCTGGACTTGGTCGTGTGCGATCGAAGAGCATTATGCCGCTGGACTTAGTCTCGTACAAACAAAAACCAATTAAGACAAAGACAAGGACAGAAACAAGGACAAAAACAAAAACACAAACAAAAACAAAAACAAAAACAAAAACAAAAACAAAAACAAAAACAAAAACAAAAACAAAAACGAAAACGAAAACAAAAACGAAAACAAACACGAAAACAAAAACGAAAACAAAAACGAAAACAAAAACGAAATCAAAAACGAAAACAAAAACGAAAACAAAAACGAAAACAAAAACGAAAACAAAAACGAAAACAAAAACGAAAACAAAAACGAAAACAAAAACGAAAACAAAAACGAAAACAAAAAAGAAAACAAAAACGAAAACGAAAACGAAAACAAAAACGAAAACAAACACGAAAACAAAAACGAAAACAAAAACGAAAACAAAAACGAAAACAAAAACGAAAACAAAAACGAAAACAAAAACGAAAACAAAAACGAAAACAAAAACGAAAACAAAAACGAAAACAAAAACGAAATCAAAAACGAAAACAAAAACGAAAACAAAAACGAAAACAAAAACGAAAACAAAAACGAAAACAAAAACGAAAACAAAAACGAAAACAAAAACGAAAACAAAAACGAAAAGGAAAACAAAAACAAAAACGAAAACAAAAACGAAAACAAAAACGAAAACAAAAACGAAAACAAAAACGAAAACAAACACGAAAACAAAAACGAAAACAAAAACGAAAACAAAAACGAAAACAAAAACGAAAACAAAAACGAAAACAAAAACGAAAACAAAAACGAAATCAAAAACGAAAACAAAAACGAAAACGAAAACGAAAACAAAAACGAAAACAAACACGAAAACAAAAACGAAAACAAAAAAGAAAACAAAAAGGAAAACAAAAACGAAAACAAAAACGAAAACAAAAACGAAAACAAAAACGAAAACAAACACGAAAAGAAAAACGAAAACAAAAACGAAAACAAAAACGAAAACAAAAACGAAAACAACAACATCATCGAGATACATCGATCAGCACGAATCGCGTACCTAGCGAAACATATCTGTTATTCTTCTATCAAATCAGAAACTTTCTTTCGATCGGTGAGAATTGTTAGTAAAGAACATTTGATATATAACTATAGCGCGGGAATTGATGTAGCTTCTCGCTCGCTTCGCTCGCTCTTATAAAACTAGCCTAACCTCAAAACCGATCCCGCGCGTCTGTAAATTATCGGAAAATCGCGGTCTTTTCGAAAAACGAACGCAAGGTGGATTGGTTTTAGGTAAGGCTATAACATTCCGAGCGAGCGCAGCGAGCGAGCAACTCGTAAAGGTGAGTCGCAACCCAATGATTTTGACCGTAGGGACTTTTAAGTATTCGCAACAGCCCTAGGAGCGACACGCCGCTGGACTTGGTCGTGTGCGATCGAAGAGCATTATGCCGCTGGACTTAGTCTCGTACAAACAAAAACCAATTAAGACAAAGACAAGGACAGAAACAAGGACAAAAACAAAAACACAAACAAAAACAAAAACAAAAAAAAAAACAAAAACAAAAACAAAAACAAAAACAAAAACAAAAACAAAAACAAAAACAAAAACAAAAACAAAAACAAAAACAAAAACAAAAACAAAAACAAAAACAAAAACAAAAACAAAAACAAAAACAAAAACAAAAACAAAAACAAAAACAAAAACAAAAACAAAAACAAAAACAAAAACAAAAACAAAAACAAAAACAAAAACAAAAACAAAAACAAAAACAAAAACAAAAACGAAAACGAAAACAAAAACGAAAACAAAAACGAAAACAAAAACGAAAACAAAAACGAAAACAAAAACGAAATCAAAAACGAAAACAAAAACGAAAACAAAAACGAAAACAAAAACGAAAACAAAAACGAAAACAAAAACGAAAACAAAAACGAAAACAAAAACGAAAACAAAAACGAAAACAAAAAAGAAAACAAAAACGAAAACGAAAACGAAAACAAAAACGAAAACAAACACGAAAACAAAAACGAAAACAAAAACGAAAACAAAAACGAAAACAAAAACGAAAACAAAAACGAAAACAAAAACGAAAACAAAAACGAAAACAAAAACGAAAACAAAAACGAAATCAAAAACGAAAACAAAAACGAAAACAAAAACGAAAACAAAAACGAAAACAAAAACGAAAACAAAAACGAAAACAAAAACGAAAAGGAAAACAAAAACAAAAACGAAAACAAAAACGAAAACAAAAACGAAAACAAAAACGAAAACAAAAACGAAAACAAACACGAAAACAAAAACGAAAACAAAAACGAAAACAAAAACGAAAACAAAAACGAAAACAAAAACGAAAACAAAAACGAAAACAAAAACGAAATCAAAAACGAAAACAAAAACGAAAACGAAAACGAAAACAAAAACAAAAACAAACACGAAAACAAAAACGAAAACAAAAAAGAAAACAAAAACGAAAACAAAAACGAAAACAAAAACGAAAACAAAAACGAAAACAAACACGAAAAGAAAAACGAAAACAAAAACGAAAACAAAAACGAAAACAAAAACGAAAACAACAACATCATCGAGATACATCGATCAGCACGAATCGCGTACCTAGCGAAACATATCTGTTATTCTTCTATCAAATCAGAAACTTTCTTTCGATCGGTGAGAATTGTTAGTAAAGAACATTTGATATATAACTATAGCGCGGGAATTGATGTAGCTTCTCGCTCGCTTCGCTCGCTCTTATAAAACTAGCCTAACCTCAAAACCGATCCCGCGCGTCTGTAAATTATCGGAAAATCGCGGTCTTTTCGAAAAACGAACGCAAGGTGGATTGGTTTTAGGTAAGGCTATAACATTCCGAGCGAGCGCAGCGAGCGAGCAACTCGTAAAGGTGAGTCGCAACCCAATGATTTTGACCGTAGGGACTTTTAAGTATTCGCAACAGCCCTAGGAGCGACACGCCGCTGGACTTGGTCGTGTGCGATCGAAGAGCATTATGCCGCTGGACTTAGTCTCGTACAAACAAAAACCAATTAAGACAAAGACAAGGACAGAAACAAGGACAAAAACAAAAACACAAACAAAAACAAAAACAAAAACAAAAACAAAAACAAAAACGAAAACAAAAACGAAAACAAAAACGAAAACAAACACGAAAACAAAAACGAAAACAAAAACGAAAACAAAAACGAAAACAAAAACGAAAACAAAAACGAAAACAAAAACGAAAACAAACACGAAAACAAACACGAAAACAAAAACGAAAACAAAAACGAAAACAAAAACGAAAACAAAAACGAAAACAAAAACGAAAACAAAAACGAAATCAAAAACGAAAACAAAAACGAAAACGAAAACGAAAACAAAAACGAAAACAAACACGAAAACAAAAACGAAAACAAAAAAGAAAACAAAAACGAAAACAAAAACGAAAACAAAAACGAAAACAAAAACGAAAACAAAAACGAAAACAAACACGAAAAGAAAAACGAAAACAAAAACGAAAACAAAAACGAAAACAAAAACGAAAACAACAACATCATCGAGATACATCGATCAGCACGAATCGCGTACCTAGCGAAACATATCTGTTATTCTTCTATCAAATCAGAAACTTTCTTTCGATCGGTGAGAATTGTTAGTAAAGAACATTTGATATATAACTATAGCGCGGGAATTGATGTAGCTTCTCGCTCGCTTCGCTCGCTCTTATAAAACTAGCCTAACCTCAAAACCGATCCCGCGCGTCTGTAAATTATCGGAAAATCGCGGTCTTTTCGAAAAACGAACGCAAGGTGGATTGGTTTTAGGTAAGGCTATAACATTCCGAGCGAGCGCAGCGAGCGAGCAACTCGTAAAGGTGAGTCGCAACCCAATGATTTTGACCGTAGGGACTTTTAAGTATTCGCAACAGCCCTAGGAGCGACACGCCGCTGGACTTGGTCGTGTGCGATCGAAGAGCATTATGCCGCTGGACTTAGTCTCGTACAAACAAAAACCAATTAAGACAAAGACAAGGACAGAAACAAGGACAAAAACAAAAACACAAACAAAAACAAAAACAAAAACGAAAACAAAAACAAAAACGAAAACAAAAACGAAAACAAAAACGAAAACAAACACGAAAACAAAAACGAAAACAAAAACGAAAACAAAAACGAAAACAAAAACGAAAACAAAAACGAAAACAAAAACGAAAACAAAAACGAAAACAAACACGAAAACAAAAACGAAAACAAAAACGAAAACAAAAACGAAAACAAAAACGAAAACAAAAACGAAAACAAAAACGAAAACAAAAAAGAAAACAAAAACGAAAACAAAAACGAAAACGAAAACGAAAACAAAAACGAAAACAAACACGAAAACAAAAACGAAAACAAAAAAGAAAACAAAAACGAAAACAAAAACGAAAACAAAAACGAAAACAAAAACGAAAACAAAAACGAAAACAAACACGAAAAGAAAAACGAAAACAAAAACGAAAACAAAAACGAAAACAAAAACGAAAACAAAAACGAAAACAAACACGAAAACAAAAACGAAAACAAAAACGAAAACAAAAACGAAAACAAAAACGAAAACAAAAACGAAAACAAAAACGAAAACAAAAACACAAACAAAAACGAAAAGGAAAACAAAAACAAAAACGAAAACAAAAACGAAAACAAAAACGAAAACAAAAACGAAAACAAAAACGAAAACAAAAACGAAAACAAAAACGAAAACAAAAACGAAAACAAAAACAAAAACGAAAACAAAAACGCAAACAAAAACGAAAACAAAAACGAAAACAAAAACGAAAACAAAAACGAAAACAAAAACGAAAACAAAAACGAAAACAAAAACGAAAACAAAAAAGAAAACAAAAACGAAAACAAAAACGAAAACAAAAAAGAAAACAAAAACGAAAACAAAAACGAAAACAAACACGAAAAGAAAAACGAAAACAAAAACGAAAACAAAAACGAAAACAAAAACGAAAACAACAACATCATCGAGATACATCGATCAGCACGAATCGCGTACCTAGCGAAACATATCTGTTATTCTTCTATCAAATCAGAAACTTTCTTTCGATCGGTGAGAATTGTTAGTAAAGAACATTTGATATATAACTATAGCGCGGGAATTGATGTAGCTTCTCGCTCGCTTCGCTCGCTCTTATAAAACTAGCCTAACCTCAAAACCGATCCCGCGCGTCTGTAAATTATCGGAAAATCGCGGTCTTTTCGAAAAACGAACGCAAGGTGGATTGGTTTTAGGTAAGGCTATAACATTCCGAGCGAGCGCAGCGAGCGAGCAACTCGTAAAGGTGAGTCGCAACCCAATGATTTTGACCGTAGGGACTTTTAAGTATTCGCAACAGCCCTAGGAGCGACACGCCGCTGGACTTGGTCGTGTGCGATCGAAGAGCATTATGCCGCTGGACTTAGTCTCGTACAAACAAAAACCAATTAAGACAAAGACAAGGACAGAAACAAGGACAAAAACAAAAACAAAAACGAAAACAAAAACGAAAACAAAAACGAAAACAAAAACGAAAACAAAAACGAAAACAAAAACGAAAACAAAAACGAAAACAAAAACGAAAACAAAAACGAAATCAAAAACGAAAACAAAAACGAAAACAAAAACGAAAACAAAAACGAAAACAAACACGAAAACAAAAACGAAAACAAAAACGAAAACAAAAACGAAAACAAAAACGAAAACAAACTCGAAAACAAAAACGAAAACAAAAACGAAAACAAAAACGAAAACAAAAACGAAAACAAAAACGAAAACAAAAACGAAAACAAAAACGAAAACAAAAACGAAAACAAAAACGAAAACAAACACGAAAACAAAAACGAAAACAAAAACGAAAACAAAAACGAAAACAAAAACGAAAACAAAAACGAAAACAAAAACGAAAACAAAAACGAAATCAAAAACGAAAACAAAAACGAAAACGAAAACGAAAACAAAAACGAAAACAAACACGAAAACAAAAACGAAAACAAAAAAGAAAACAAAAACGAAAACAAAAACGAAAACAAAAACGAAAACAAAAACGAAAACAAAAACGAAAACAAACACGAAAAGAAAAACGAAAACAAAAACGAAAACAAAAACGAAAACAAAAACGAAAACAACAACATCATCGAGATACATCGATCAGCACGAATCGCGTACCTAGCGAAACATATCTGTTATTCTTCTATCAAATCAGAAACTTTCTTTCGATCGGTGAGAATTGTTAGTAAAGAACATTTGATATATAACTATAGCGCGGGAATTGATGTAGCTTCTCGCTCGCTTCGCTCGCTCTTATAAAACTAGCCTAACCTCAAAACCGATCCCGCGCGTCTGTAAATTATCGGAAAATCGCGGTCTTTTCGAAAAACGAACGCAAGGTGGATTGGTTTTAGGTAAGGCTATAACATTCCGAGCGAGCGCAGCGAGCGAGCAACTCGTAAAGGTGAGTCGCAACCCAATGATTTTGACCGTAGGGACTTTTAAGTATTCGCAACAGCCCTAGGAGCGACACGCCGCTGGACTTGGTCGTGTGCGATCGAAGAGCATTATGCCGCTGGACTTAGTCTCGTACAAACAAAAACCAATTAAGACAAAGACAAGGACAGAAACAAGGACAAAAACAAAAACAAAAACGAAAACAAAAACAAAAACGAAAACAAAAACGAAAACAAAAACGAAAACAAACACGAAAACAAAAACGAAAACAAAAACGAAAACAAAAACGAAAACAAAAACGAAAACAAAAACGAAAACAAAAACGAAAACAAAAACGAAAACAAACACGAAAACAAAAACGAAAACAAAAACGAAAACAAAAACAAAAACAAAAACGAAAACAAAAACGAAAACAAAAACGAAAACAAAAACCCAAACAAAAACGAAAAGGAAAACAAAAACAAAAACGAAAACAAAAACGAAAACAAAAACAAAAACGAAAACAAAAACGAAAACAAAAACGAAAACAAGAACGAAAACAAAAACGAAAACAAAAACGAAAACAAAAACGAAAACAAAAACGAAAACAAAAAAGAAAACAAAAACGAAAACGAAAACGAAAACAAAAACGAAAACAAAAACGAAAACAAAAACGAAAACAAAAACGAAAACAAAAACGAAAACAAAAACGAAAACAAACACGAAAACAAAAACGAAAACAAAAACGAAATCAAAAACGAAAACAAAAACGAAAACAAAAACGAAAACAAAAACGAAAACAAAAACGAAAACAAAAACGAAAACAAAAACGAAAACAAAAACACAAACAAAAACGAAAACGAAAACAAAAACGAAAACAAAAACGAAAACAAACACGAAAACAAAAACAAAAACGAAAACAAAAACGAAAACAAAAACGAAAACAAAAACGAAATCAAAAACGAAAACAAAAACGAAAACAAAAACGAAAACAAAAACGAAAACAAAAACGAAAACAAAAACGAAAACAAAAACGAAAACAAAAACACAAACAAAAACGAAAAGGAAACAAAAACAAAAACGAAAACAAAAACGAAAACAAAAACAAAAACGAAAACAAAAACGAAAACAAACACGAAAACAAACACGAAAACAAAAACGAAAACAAAAACGAAAACAAAAACGAAAACGAAAACAAAAACGAAAACAAAAACGAAAACAAAAACGAAAACAAAAACGAAAACAAAAACGAAAACAAAAACGAAAACAAAAACGAAATCAAAAACGAAAACAAAAACGAAAACAAAAACGAAAACAAAAAAGAAAACAAAAACGAAAACAAAAACGAAAACAAACACGAAAACAAAAACGAAAACAAAAACGAAAACAAAAACGAAAACAAAAACGAAAACAAAAACGAAAACAAAAACAAAAACGAAAACAAAAACGAAAACAAAAACGAAAACAAAAACGAAAACAAAAACGAAAACAAAAACGAAAACAAAAACGAAAACAAAAACGAAAACAAAAAAGAAAACAAAAACGAAAACAAAAACGAAAACAAAAAAGAAAACAAAAACGAAAACAAACACGAAAAGAAAAACGAAAACAAAAACGAAAACAAAAACGAAAACAAAAACGAAAACAACAACATCATCGAGATACATCGATCAGCACGAATCGCGTACCTAGCGAAACATATCTGTTATTCTTCTATCAAATCAGAAACTTTCTTTCGATCGGTGAGAATTGTTAGTAAAGAACATTTGATATATAACTATAGCGCGGGAATTGATGTAGCTTCTCGCTCGCTTCGCTCGCTCTTATAAAACTAGCCTAACCTCAAAACCGATCCCGCGCGTCTGTAAATTATCGGAAAATCGCGGTCTTTTCGAAAAACGAACGCAAGGTGGATTGGTTTTAGGTAAGGCTATAACATTCCGAGCGAGCGCAGCGAGCGAGCAACTCGTAAAGGTGAGTCGCAACCCAATGATTTTGACCGTAGGGACTTTTAAGTATTCGCAACAGCCCTAGGAGCGACACGCCGCTGGACTTGGTCGTGTGCGATCGAAGAGCATTATGCCGCTGGACTTAGTCTCGTACAAACAAAAACCAATTAAGACAAAGACAAGGACAGAAACAAGGACAAAAACAAAAACAAAAACAAAAACGAAAACAAAAACAAAAACGAAAACAAAAACGAAAACAAAAACGAAAACAAACACGAAAACAAAAACGAAAACAAAAACGAAAACAAAAACGAAAACAAAAACGAAAACAAAAACGAAAACAAAAACGAAATCAAAAACGAAAACAAAAACGAAAACAAAAACGAAAACAAAAACGAAAACAAAAACGAAATCAAAAACGAAAACAAAAACGAAAACAAAAACGAAAACAAAAAAGAAAACAAAAACGAAAACGAAAACGAAAACAAAAACGAAAACAAAAACGAAAACAAAAACGAAAACAAACACGAAAACAAAAACGAAAACAAAAACGAAAACAAAAACGAAAACAAAAACGAAATCAAAAACGAAAACAAAAACGAAAACAAAAACGAAAACAAAAACGAAAACAAAAACAAAAACAAAAACGAAAACAAAAACAAAAACGAAAACAAAAACAAAAACGAAAACAAAAACGAAAACGAAAACGAAAACAAAAACGAAAACAAACACGAAAACAAAAACGAAAACAAAAACGAAAACAAAAACGAAAACAAAAAAGAAAACAAAAACGAAAACAAAAACGAAAACAAACACGAAAAGAAAAACGAAAACAAAAAAGAAAACAAAAACGAAAACAAAAACGAAAACAAAAAAGAAAACAAAAACGAAAACAAAAACGAAAACAAAAACGAAAACAAACACGAAAAGAAAAACGAAAACAAAAACGAAAACAAAAACGAAAACAAAAACGAAAACAACAACATCATCGAGATACATCGATCAGCACGAATCGCGTACCTAGCGAAACATATCTGTTATTCTTCTATCAAATCAGAAACTTTCTTTCGATCGGTGAGAATTGTTAGTAAAGAACATTTGATATATAACTATAGCGCGGGAATTGATGTAGCTTCTCGCTCGCTTCGCTCGCTCTTATAAAACTAGCCTAACCTCAAAACCGATCCCGCGCGTCTGTAAATTATCGGAAAATCGCGGTCTTTTCGAAAAACGAACGCAAGGTGGATTGGTTTTAGGTAAGGCTATAACATTCCGAGCGAGCGCAGCGAGCGAGCAACTCGTAAAGGTGAGTCGCAACCCAATGATTTTGACCGTAGGGACTTTTAAGTATTCGCAACAGCCCTAGGAGCGACACGCCGCTGGACTTGGTCGTGTGCGATCGAAGAGCATTATGCCGCTGGACTTAGTCTCGTACAAACAAAAACCAATTAAGACAAAGACAAGGACAGAAACAAGGACAAAAACAAAAACACAACCAAAAACGAAAACAAAAACAAAAACAAAAACGAAAACGAAAACAAAAACGAAAACAAACACGAAAACAAAAACGAAAACAAAAACGAAAACAAAAACGAAAACAAAAACGAAAACAAAAACGAAAACAAAAACGAAAACAAAAACGAAAACAAAAACGAAAACAAAAACGAAAACAAAAACGAAAACAAAAACGAAAACAAAAACATCATCGAGATACATCGATCAGCACGAATCGCGTACCTAGCGAAACATATCTGTTATTCTTCTATCAAATCAGAAACTTTCTTTCGATCGGTGAGAATTGTTAGTAAAGAACATTTGATATATAACTATAGCGCGGGAATTGATGTAGCTTCTCGCTCGCTTCGCTCGCTCTTATAAAACTAGCCTAACCTCAAAACCGATCCCGCGCGTCTGTAAATTATCGGAAAATCGCGGTCTTTTCGAAAAACGAACGCAAGGTGGATTGGTTTTAGGTAAGGCTATAACATTCCGAGCGAGCGCAGCGAGCGAGCAACTCGTAAAGGTGAGTCGCAACCCAATGATTTTGACCGTAGGGACTTTTAAGTATTCGCAACAGCCCTAGGAGCGACACGCCGCTGGACTTGGTCGTGTGCGATCGAAGAGCATTATGCCGCTGGACTTAGTCTCGTACAAACAAAAACCAATTAAGACAAAGACAAGGACAGAAACAAGGACAAAAACAAAAACACAACCAAAAACGAAAAGGAAAACAAAAACAAAAACGAAAACAAAAACGAAAACAAAAACAAAAACGAAAACAAAAACGAAAACAAAAACGAAAACAAACACGAAAACAAAAACGAAAACAAAAACGAAAACAAAAACGAAAACAAAAACGAAAACAAAAACGAAAACAAAAACGAAAACAAAAACACAAACAAAAACGAAAACAAAAACGAAAACAAAAACGAAAACAAAAACGAAAACAAAAACAAAAACGAAAACAAAAACGAAAACAAAAACGAAAACAAAAACGAAAACAAAAACGAAAACAAAAACGAAAACAAAAACAAAAACGAAAACAAAAACGAAAACAAAAACGAAAACAAAAACGAAAACAAAAACGAAAACAAAAACGAAAACAAAAACGAAAACAAAAACGAAAACAAAAACGAAAACAAAAAAGAAAACAAAAAAGAAAACAAAAACGAAAACAAAAACGAAAACAAAAAAGAAAACAAAAACGAAAACAAAAACGAAAACAAACACGAAAAGAAAAACGAAAACAAAAACGAAAACAAAAACGAAAACAAAAACGAAAACAAAAACATCATCGAGATACATCGATCAGCACGAATCGCGTACCTAGCGAAACATATCTGTTATTCTTCTATCAAATCAGAAACTTTCTTTCGATCGGTGAGAATTGTTAGTAAAGAACATTTGATATATAACTATAGCGCGGGAATTGATGTAGCTTCTCGCTCGCTTCGCTCGCTCTTATAAAACTAGCCTAACCTCAAAACCGATCCCGCGCGTCTGTAAATTATCGGAAAATCGCGGTCTTTTCGAAAAACGAACGCAAGGTGGATTGGTTTTAGGTAAGGCTATAACATTCCGAGCGAGCGCAGCGAGCGAGCAACTCGTAAAGGTGAGTCGCAACCCAATGATTTTGACCGTAGGGACTTTTAAGTATTCGCAACAGCCCTAGGAGCGACACGCCGCTGGACTTGGTCGTGTGCGATCGAAGAGCATTATGCCGCTGGACTTAGTCTCGTACAAACAAAAACCAATTAAGACAAAGACAAGGACAGAAACAAGGACAAAAACAAAAACACAAACAAAAACGAAAAGGAAAACAAAAACAAAAACGAAAACAAAAAAGAAAACAAAAACGAAAACAAACACGAAAACAAAAACGAAAACAAACACGAAAACAAAAACGAAAACAAACACGAAAACAAAAACGAAAACAAAAACGAAAACAAAAACGAAAACAAAAACGAAAACAAAAACGAAAACAAAAACGAAAACAAAAACACAAACAAAAACGATAAGGAAAACAAAAACAAAAACGAAAACAAAAACGAAAACAAAAACAAAAACGAAAACAAAAACGAACACAAAAACGAAAACAAAGCGAAAACAAAAACGAAAACAAAAACAAAAACAAAAACGAAAACAAAAACGAAAACAAAAACGAAAACAAAAACGAAAACAAAAACGAAAACAAAAACGAAAACAAAAACGAAAACGAAAACAAAAACAAAAACAAAAACGAAAACAAAAACGAAAACAAAAACGAAAACAAAAACGAAAACAAAAACGAAAACAAAAACGAAAACAAAAACGAAAACAAAAACGAAAACAAAAACGAAAACAAAAACGAAAACAAAAACGAAAACAAAAAAGAAAACAAAAAAGAAAACAAAAACGAAAACAAAAACGAAAACAAAAAAGAAAACAAAAACGAAAACAAAAACGAAAACAAACACGAAAAGAAAAACGAAAACAAAAACGAAAACAAAAACGAAAACAAAAACGAAAACAAAAACATCATCGAGATACATCGATCAGCACGAATCGCGTACCTAGCGAAACATATCTGTTATTCTTCTATCAAATCAGAAACTTTCTTTCGATCGGTGAGAATTGTTAGTAAAGAACATTTGATATATAACTATAGCGCGGGAATTGATGTAGCTTCTCGCTCGCTTCGCTCGCTCTTATAAAACTAGCCTAACCTCAAAACCGATCCCGCGCGTCTGTAAATTATCGGAAAATCGCGGTCTTTTCGAAAAACGAACGCAAGGTGGATTGGTTTTAGGTAAGGCTATAACATTCCGAGCGAGCGCAGCGAGCGAGCAACTCGTAAAGGTGAGTCGCAACCCAATGATTTTGACCGTAGGGACTTTTAAGTATTCGCAACAGCCCTAGGAGCGACACGCCGCTGGACTTGGTCGTGTGCGATCGAAGAGCATTATGCCGCTGGACTTAGTCTCGTACAAACAAAAACCAATTAAGACAAAGACAAGGACAGAAACAAGGACAAAAACAAAAACACAAACAAAAACGAAAAGGAAAACAAAAACAAAAACGAAAACAAAAACGAAAACAAAAACAAAAACGAAAACAAAAACGAAAACAAAAACGAAAACAAACACGAAAACAAAAACGAAAACAAAAACGAAAACAAAAACGAAAACAAAAACGAAAACAAAAACGAAAACAAAAACGAAAACAAAAACACAAACAAAAACGATAAGGAAAACAAAAACAAAAACGAAAACAAAAACGAAAACAAAAACAAAAACGAAAACAAAAACGAAAACAAAAACGAAAACAAAAACGAAAACAAAAACGAAAACAAAAACGAAAACAAAAACAAAAACAAAAACGAAAACAAAAACGAAAACAAAAACGAAAACAAAAACGAAAACAAAAACGAAAACAAAAACGAAATCAAAAACGAAAACAAAAACGAAAACGAAAACAAAAACAAAAACGAAAACAAAAACGAAAACAAAAACGAAAACAAAAACGAAAACAAAAACGAAAACAAAAACGAAAACAAACACGAAAAGAAAAACGAAAACAAAAACGAAAACAAAAACGAAAACAAAAACGAAAACAAAAACATCATCGAGATACATCGATCAGCACGAATCGCGTACCTAGCGAAACATATCTGTTATTCTTCTATCAAATCAGAAACTTTCTTTCGATCGGTGAGAATTGTTAGTAAAGAACATTTGATATATAACTAAAGCGCGGGAATTGATGTAGCTTCTCGCTCGCTTCGCTCGCTCTTATAAAACTAGCCTAACCTCAAAACCGATCCCGCGCGTCTGTAAATTATCGGAAAATCGCGGTCTTTTCGAAAAACGAACGCAAGGTGGATTGGTTTTAGGTAAGGCTATAACATTCCGAGCGAGCGCAGCGAGCGAGCAACTCGTAAAGGTGAGTCGCAACCCAATGATTTTGACCGTAGGGACTTTTAAGTATTCGCAACAGCCCTAGGAGCGACACGCCGCTGGACTTGGTCGTGTGGGATCGAAGAGCATTATGCCGCTGGACTTAGTCTCGTACAAACAAAAACCAATTAAGACAAAGACAAGGACAGAAACAAGGACAAAAACAAAAACAAAATCAAAAACAAAAACAAAAACAAAAACGAAAACGAAAACAAAAACGAAAACAAACACGAAAACAAAAACGAAAACAAAAACGAAAACAAAAACGAAAACAAAAACGAAAACAAAAACGAAAACAAAAACGAAAACAAAAACGAAAACAAAAACGAAAACAAAAACGAAAACAAAAACGAAATCAAAAACGAAAACAAAAACGAAAACAAAAACGAAAACAAAAACGAAAACAAAAACGAAAACAAAAACGAAAACAAAAACGAAAACAAAAACGAAAACAAAAACGAAAACAAAAACGAAAACAAAAACGAAAACAAAAAAGAAAACAAAAACGAAAACAAAAACGAAAAGAAACACGAAAACAAAAACGAAAACAAAAACGAAAACAAAAACGAAAACAAAAACGAAAACAAAAACGAAAACAAAAACGAAAACAAAAACGAAAACAAAAACGAAAACAAAAACGAAAACAAAAACGAAAACAAAAACGAAAACAAAAACGAAAACAAAAACATCATCGAGATACATCGATCAGCACGAATCGCGTACCTAGCGAAACATATCTGTTATTCTTCTATCAAATCAGAAACTTTCTTTCGATCGGTGAGAATTGTTAGTAAAGAACATTTGATATATAACTATAGCGCGGGAATTGATGTAGCTTCTCGCTCGCTTCGCTCGCTCTTATAAAACTAGCCTAACCTCAAAACCGATCCCGCGCGTCTGTAAATTATCGGAAAATCGCGGTCTTTTCGAAAAACGAACGCAAGGTGGATTGGTTTTAGGTAAGGCTATAACATTCCGAGCGAGCGCAGCGAGCGAGCAACTCGTAAAGGTGAGTCGCAACCCAATGATTTTGACCGTAGGGACTTTTAAGTATTCGCAACAGCCCTAGGAGCGACACGCCGCTGGACTTGGTCGTGTGGGATCGAAGAGCATTATGCCGCTGGACTTAGTCTCGTACAAACAAAAACCAATTAAGACAAAGACAAGGACAGAAACAAGGACAAAAACAAAAACAAAATCAAAAACAAAAACAAAAACAAAAACGAAAACGAAAACGAAAACAAAAACGAAAACAAACACGAAAACAAAAACGAAAACAAAAACGAAAACAAAAACGAAAACAAAAACGAAAACAAAAACGAAAACAAAAACGAAAACAAAAACGAAATCAAAAACGAAAACAAAAACGAAAACAAAAACGAAAACAAAAACGAAAACAACAACATCATCGAGATACATCGATCAGCACGAATCGCGTACCTAGCGAAACATATCTGTTATTCTTCTATCAAATCAGAAACTTTCTTTCGATCGGTGAGAATTGTTAGTAAAGAACATTTGATATATAACTATAGCGCGGGAATTGATGTAGCTTCTCGCTCGCTTCGCTCGCTCTTATAAAACTAGCCTAACCTCAAAACCGATCCCGCGCGTCTGTAAATTATCGGAAAATCGCGGTCTTTTCGAAAAACGAACGCAAGGTGGATTGGTTTTAGGTAAGGCTATAACATTCCGAGCGAGCGCAGCGAGCGAGCAACTCGTAAAGGTGAGTCGCAACCCAATGATTTTGACCGTAGGGACTTTTAAGTATTCGCAACAGCCCTAGGAGCGACACGCCGCTGGACTTGGTCGTGTGCGATCGAAGAGCATTATGCCGCTGGACTTAGTCTCGTACAAACAAAAACCAATTAAGACAAAGACAAGGACAGAAACAAGGACAAAAACAAAAACACAAACAAAAACGAAAACGAAATCAAAAACAAAAACGAAAACAAAAACGAAAACAAAAACGAAAACAAACACGAAAACAAAAACGAAAACAAAAACGAAAACAAAAACGAAAACAAAAACGAAAACAAAAACGAAAACAAAAACGAAAACAAAAACACAAACAAAAACGAAAAGGAAAACAAAAACAAAAACGAAAACAAAAACGAAAACAAAAACAAAAACGAAAACAAAAACGAAAACAAAAACGAAAACAAAAACGAAAACAAAAACGAAAACAAAAACGAAAACAAAAACAAAAACGAAAACAAAAACGAAAACAAAAACGAAAACAAAAACGAAAACAAAAACGAAAACAAAAACGAAAACAAAAACGAAAACAAAAACAAAAACGAAAACAAAAACGAAAACAAAAACGAAAACAAAAACGAAAACAAAAACGAAAACAAAAACGAAAACAAAAACAAAAACGAAAACAAAAACGAAAACAAAAACGAAAACAAAAACGAAAACAAAAACGAAAACAAAAACGAAAACAAAAACGAAAACAAAAACGAAAACAAAAACGAAAACAAAAACGAAAACAAAAACGAAAACAAAAAAGAAAACAAAAACGAAAACAAAAACGAAAACAAAAAAGAAAACAAAAACGAAAACAAAAACAAAAACGAAAACAAAAACGAAAACAAAAACGAAAACAAACACGAAAAGAAAAACGAAAACAAAAACGAAAACAAAAACATCATCGAGATACATCGATCAGCACGAATCGCGTACCTAGCGAAACATATCTGTTATTCTTCTATCAAATCAGAAACTTTCTTTCGATCGGTGAGAATTGTTAGTAAAGAACATTTGATATATAACTATAGCGCGGGAATTGATGTAGCTTCTCGCTCGCTTCGCTCGCTCTTATAAAACTAGCCTAACCTCAAAACCGATCCCGCGCGTCTGTAAATTATCGGAAAATCGCGGTCTTTTCGAAAAACGAACGCAAGGTGGATTGGTTTTAGGTAAGGCTATAACATTCCGAGCGAGCGCAGCGAGCGAGCAACTCGTAAAGGTGAGTCGCAACCCAATGATTTTGACCGTAGGGACTTTTAAGTATTCGCAACAGCCCTAGGAGCGACACGCCGCTGGACTTGGTCGTGTGCGATCGAAGAGCATTATGCCGCTGGACTTAGTCTCGTACAAACAAAAACCAATTAAGACAAAGACAAGGACAGAAACAAGGACAAAAACAAAAACACAAACAAAAACGAAAAGGAAAACAAAAACAAAAACGAAAACAAAAACGAAAACAAAAACAAAAACGAAAACAAAAACGAAAACAAAAACGAAAACAAACACGAAAACAAAAACGAAAACAAAAACGAAAACAAAAACGAAAACAAAAACGAAAACAAAAACGAAAACAAAAACGAAAACAAAAACACAAACAAAAACGAAAAGGAAAACAAAAACAAAAACGAAAACAAAAACGAAAACAAAAACAAAAACGAAAACAAAAACGAAAACAAAAACGAAAACAAAAACGAAAACAAAAACGAAAACAAAAACAAAAACAAAAACGAAAACAAAAACGAAAACAAAAACGAAAACAAAAACGAAAACAAAAACGAAAACAAAAACGAAAACAAAAACGAAAACAAAAACGAAAACAAAAACGAAAACAAACACGAAAACAAAAAAGAAAACAAAAACAAAAACGAAAACAAAAACAAAAACGAAAACAAAAACGAAAACAAAAACGAAAACAAACACGAAAACAAAAACGAAAACAAAAACGAAAACAAAAACGAAAACAAAAACGAAAACAAAAACGAAAACAAAAACGAAAACAAAAACGAAATCAAAAACGAAAACAAAAACGAAAACAAAAACGAAAACAAAAACGAAAACGAAAACGAAAACAAAAACAAAAACGAAAACAAAAACGAAAACAAAAACGAAAACAAACACGAAAACAAAAACGAAAACAAAAACGAAAACAAAAACGAAAACAAAAACGAAAACAAAAACGAAAACAAAAACGAAAACAAAAACGAAATCAAAAACGAAAACAAAAACGAAAACAAAAACGAAAACAAAAACGAAAACAAAAACGAAAACAAAAACGAAAACAAAAACGAAAACAAAAACGAAAACAAAAAAGAAAACAAAAACGAAAACAAAAACGAAAACAAACACGAAAACAAAAACGAAAACAAAAACGAAAACAAAAAAGAAAACAAAAACGAAAACAAAAACGAAAACAAACACGAAAAGAAAAACGAAAACAAAAACGAAAACAAAAACGAAAACAAAAACGAAAACAAAAACGAAAACAACAACATCATCGAGATACATCGATCAGCACGAATCGCGTACCTAGCGAAACATATCTGTTATTCTTCTATCAAATCAGAAACTTTCTTTCGATCGGTGAGAATTGTTAGTAAAGAACATTTGATATATAACTATAGCGCGGGAATTGATGTAGCTTCTCGCTCGCTTCGCTCGCTCTTATAAAACTAGCCTAACCTCAAAACCGATCCCGCGCGTCTGTAAATTATCGGAAAATCGCGGTCTTTTCGAAAAACGAACGCAAGGTGGATTGGTTTTAGGTAAGGCTATAACATTCCGAGCGAGCGCAGCGAGCGAGCAACTCGTAAAGGTGAGTCGCAACCCAATGATTTTGACCGTAGGGACTTTTAAGTATTCGCAACAGCCCTAGGAGCGACACGCCGCTGGACTTGGTCGTGTGCGATCGAAGAGCATTATGCCGCTGGACTTAGTCTCGTACAAACAAAAACCAATTAAGACAAAGACAAGGACAGAAACAAGGACAAAAACAAAAACACAAACAAAAACGAAAAGGAAAACAAAAACAAAAACGAAAACAAAAACGAAAACAAAAACAAAAACGAAAACAAAAACGAAAACAAAAACGAAAACAAACACGAAAACAAAAACGAAAACAAAAACGAAAACAAAAACGAAAACAAAAACGAAAACAAAAACGAAAACAAAAACGAAAACAAAAACACAAACAAAAACGAAAAGGAAAACAAAAACAAAAACGAAAACAAAAACGAAAACAAAAACAAAAACGAAAACAAAAACGAAACCAAAAACGAAAACAAAAACGAAAACAAAAACGAAAACAAAAACGAAAACAAAAACAAAAACGAAAACAAAAACGAAAACAAAAACGAAAACAAAAACGAAAACAAAAACGAAAACAAAAACGAAAACAAAAACAAAAACGAAAACAAAAACGAAAACAAAAACGAAAACAAAAACGAAAACAAAAACGAAAACAAAAACGAAAACAAAAACAAAAACGAAAACAAAAACGAAAACAAAAACGAAAACAAAAACGAAAACTAAAACGAAAACAAAAACGAAAACAAAAACGAAAACAAAAACGAAAACAAAAAAGAAAACAAAAACGAAAACAAAAACGAAAACAAAAAAGAAAACAAAAACGAAAACAAAAACGAAAACAAACACGAAAAGAAAAACGAAAACAAAAACGAAAACAAAAACGAAAACAAAAACATCATCGAGATACATCGATCAGCACGAATCGCGTACCTAGCGAAACATATCTGTTATTCTTCTATCAAATCAGAAACTTTCTTTCGATCGGTGAGAATTGTTAGTAAAGAACATTTGATATATAACTATAGCGCGGGAATTGATGTAGCTTCTCGCTCGCTTCGCTCGCTCTTATAAAACTAGCCTAACCTCAAAACCGATCCCGCGCGTCTGTAAATTATCGGAAAATCGCGGTCTTTTCGAAAAACGAACGCAAGGTGGATTGGTTTTAGGTAAGGCTATAACATTCCGAGCGAGCGCAGCGAGCGAGCAACTCGTAAAGGTGAGTCGCAACCCAATGATTTTGACCGTAGGGACTTTTAAGTATTCGCAACAGCCCTAGGAGCGACACGCCGCTGGACTTGGTCGTGTGCGATCGAAGAGCATTATGCCGCTGGACTTAGTCTCGTACAAACAAAAACCAATTAAGACAAAGACAAGGACAGAAACAAGGACAAAAACAAAAACACAAACAAAAACGAAAAGGAAAACAAAAACAAAAACGAAAACAAAAACGAAAACAAAAACAAAAACGAAAACAAAAACGAAAACAAAAACGAAAACAAACACGAAAACAAAAACGAAAACAAAAACGAAAACAAAAACGAAAACAAAAACGAAAACAAAAAAGAAAACAAAAACGAAAACAAAAACACAAACAAAAACGAAAAGGAAAACAAAAACAAAAACGAAAACAAAAACGAAAACAAAAACAAAAACGAAAACAAAAACGAAAACAAAAACGAAAACAAAAACGAAAACAAAAACGAAAACAAAAACGAAAACAAAAACGAAAACAAAAACAAAAACAAAAACGAAAACAAAAACGAAAACAAAAACGAAAACAAAAACGAAAACAAAAACGAAAACAAAAACGAAAACAAAAACGAAAACAAAAACGAAAACAAAAACGAAAACAAACACGAAAACAAAAAAGAAAACAAAAACAAAAACGAAAACAAAAACAAAAACGAAAACAAAAACGAAAACAAAAACGAAAACAAAAACAAAAACAAAAACGAAAACAAAAACGAAAACAAAAACGAAAACAAAAACGAAAACAAAAACGAAAACAAAAACGAAAACAAAAACGAAATCAAAAACGAAAACAAAAACGAAAACAAAAACGAAAACAAAAACGAAAACGAAAACAAAAACAAAAACGAAAACAAAAACGAAAACAAAAACGAAAACAAACACGAAAACAAAAACGAAAACAAAAACGAAAACAAAAACGAAAACAAAAACGAAAACAAAAACGAAAACAAAAACGAAAACAAAAACGAAATCAAAAACGAAAACAAAAACGAAAACAAAAACGAAAACAAAAACGAAAACAAAAACGAAAACAAAAACGAAAACAAAAACGAAAACAAAAACGAAAACAAAAAAGAAAACAAAAAAGAAAACAAAAACGAAAACAAAAACGAAAACAAACACGAAAACAAAAACGAAAACAAAAACGAAAACAAAAACGAAAACAAATCGAAAACAAACACGAAAACAAAAACGAAAACAAAAACGAAAACAAAAAAGAAAACAAAAACGAAAAGAAAAACGAAAACAAACACGAAAAGAAAAACGAAAACAAAAACGAAAACAAAAACGAAAACAAAAACGAAAACAACAACATCATCGAGATACATCGATCAGCACGAATCGCGTACCTAGCGAAACATATCTGTTATTCTTCTATCAAATCAGAAACTTTCTTTCGATCGGTGAGAATTGTTAGTAAAGAACATTTGATATATAACTATAGCGCGGGAATTGATGTAGCTTCTCGCTCGCTTCGCTCGCTCTTATAAAACTAGCCTAACCTCAAAACCGATCCCGCGCGTCTGTAAATTATCGGAAAATCGCGGTCTTTTCGAAAAACGAACGCAAGGTGGATTGGTTTTAGGTAAGGCTATAACATTCCGAGCGAGCGCAGCGAGCGAGCAACTCGTAAAGGTGAGTCGCAACCCAATGATTTTGACCGTAGGGACTTTTAAGTATTCGCAACAGCCCTAGGAGCGACACGCCGCTGGACTTGGTCGTGTGGGATCGAAGAGCATTATGCCGCTGGACTTAGTCTCGTACAAACAAAAACCAATTAAGACAAAGACAAGGACAGAAACAAGGACAAAAACAAAAACAAAATCAAAAACAAAAACAAAAACAAAAACGAAAACAAAAACGAAAACAAACACGAAAACAAAAACGAAAACAAAAACATCATCGAGATACATCGATCAGCACGAATCGCGTACCTAGCGAAACATATCTGTTATTCTTCTATCAAATCAGAAACTTTCTTTCGATCGGTGAGAATTGTTAGTAAAGAACATTTGATATATAACTATAGCGCGGGAATTGATGTAGCTTCTCGCTCGCTTCGCTCGCTCTTATAAAACTAGCCTAACCTCAAAACCGATCCCGCGCGTCTGTAAATTATCGGAAAATCGCGGTCTTTTCGAAAAACGAACGCAAGGTGGATTGGTTTTAGGTAAGGCTATAACATTCCGAGCGAGCGCAGCGAGCGAGCAACTCGTAAAGGTGAGTCGCAACCCAATGATTTTGACCGTAGGGACTTTTAAGTATTCGCAACAGCCCTAGGAGCGACACGCCGCTGGACTTGGTCGTGTGCGATCGAAGAGCATTATGCCGCTGGACTTAGTCTCGTACAAACAAAAACCAATTAAGACAAAGACAAGGACAGAAACAAGGACAAAAACAAAAACACAAACAAAAACGAAAAGGAAAACAAAAACAAAAACGAAAACAAAAACGAAAACAAAAACAAAAACGAAAACAAAAACGAAAACAAAAACGAAAACAAACACGAAAACAAAAACGAAAACAAAAACGAAAACAAAAACGAAAACAAAAACGAAAACAAAAACGAAAACAAAAACGAAAACAAACACGAAAACAAAAACGAAAACAAAAACGAAAACAAAAACGAAAACAAAAACGAAAACAAAAACGAAAACAAAAACGAAAACAAAAACACAAACAAAAACGATAAGGAAAACAAAAACAAAAACGAAAACAAAAACGAAAACAAAAAAAAAAACGAAAACAAAAACGAAAACAAAAACAAAAACGAAAACAAAAACGAAAACAAAAACGAAAACAAAAACGAAAACAAAAACGAAAACAAAAACGAAAACAAAAACAAAAACGAAAACAAAAGAAAACAAAAACGAAAACAAAAACGAAAACAAAAACGAAAACAAAAACGAAAACAAAAACGAAAACAAAAACGAAAACAAAAACGAAAACAAAAAAGAAAACAAAAACGAAAACAAAAACGAAAACAAAAAAGAAAACAAAAACGAAAACAAAAACATCATCGAGATACATCGATCAGCACGTATCGCGTACCTAGCGAAACATATCTGTTATTCTTCTACCAAATCAGAAACTTTCTTTCGATCGGTGAGAATTGTTAGTAAAGAACATTTGATATATAACTATAGCGCGGGAATTGATGTAGCTTCTCGCTCGCTTCGCTCGCTCTTATAAAACTAGCCTAACCTCAAAACCGATCCCGCGCGTCTGTAAATTATCGGAAAATCGCGGTCTTTTCGAAAAACGAACGCAAGGTGGATTGGTTTTAGGTAAGGCTATAACATTCCGAGCGAGCGCAGCGAGCGAGCAACTCGTAAAGGTGAGTCGCAACCCAATGATTTTGACCGTAGGGACTTTTAAGTATTCGCAACAGCCCTAGGAGCGACACGCCGCTGGACTTGGTCGTGTGCGATCGAAGAGCATTATGCCGCTGGACTTAGTCTCGTACAAACAAAAACCAATTAAGACAAAGACAAGGACAGAAACAAGGACAAAAACAAAAACAAAAACGAAAACAAAAACAAAAACGAAAACAAAAACGAAAACAAAAACGAAAACAAACACGAAAACAAAAACGAAAACAAAAACGAAAACAAAAACGAAAAGAAAAACGAAAACAAAAACGAAAACAAAAAAATGAAAACAAAAAC